>NC_056741.1:473927118-474219618 GCF_019279795.1 Protopterus annectens | reverse complement strand
CGCCACTCGACCACAGCCAATAAGGCAAAACGACGAACCCAACACACTAGTCATAGGCGAATACAGTCAGGCACACTGATGTCCCACTCACCAGGCTAAACAAAGAAGGTAACTGTCAGGTGCCTGGATCTACCACATAACCCACGCACTCAGGTCACTCCACAATTGTGACAGTCACTGTCCATGTTGGTGTGAACGACCAGAGAGATACCTCCCTGGACTACATGAAGAGACATGAAGAGCTCTCAGATCTTGTAGCCCAGGCAGGTATGACCCTAGCCCTGAGTAGCATTCTGCCATCACCCAGAATGATGCTGCAGTACAAGGACAAAATTATTGACTTCTACAATTGGCTAAGCTTCTGGTGCCATTCTAAAGGAATCCAGTATCTGTCTGCCTGGGATGACATGGCCGACAGACCACGATGCTCTGCCAGAGAAGGCCTGCACCTGTCACCCCTGGGATTCCGGATACTGTCTAAGGTTCTTGCCGCCCCCTATAGTGCCCTTTTTAGGCAAGGTTCAAATGACAAAATTCACCACCATAACAGGCAAGCAAAAACGGAGGATGATGCTACTCAATGCTAGAAGTCTAAATCTAGTTTTTTTAAAACTAAAATCCACTCTGCTACAGGCCCCATGAGGAGGCTCAGTGTCTTCTCCAACCTAACACCACTCTTAAGTATTCAACTGCAGTACTTTATCATTCTTATAAGACACAGACAGGCACACAGACAGACGGGCACACAGACGGGCACACAGACGGGCACACAGACGGGCACACAGACGGGCACACAGACGGGCACACAGACGGGCACACAGACGGGCACACAGACGGGCACACAGACGGGCACACAGACGGGCACACAGACACAGACGGGCACACAGACACAGACGGGCACACAGACACAGACGGGCACACAGACACAGACGGGCACACAGACACAGACGGGCACACAGACACAGACGGGCACACAGACACAGACGGGCACACAGACACAGACGGGCACACACAGACACAGACGGGCACACAGACACACACCTTACAGTTTCAGAGGAGTCCTTGGTCAATCGTGGTTAAACACAAACTTGTCTCTGCTTTGGCTAATTAGCAGCAGTACAAAGAACTGCCTGCTCACACTCTTGTTTTCCCCTCCCCTGTTTATTACCTTAAGACAATCACCAAGTTATTACCCGTGGCAGGCACCATTTTTTAAAACTACAATCACACTTGTCACTATCATATGTTCATTATCAGGTAACTCTTACCCGATAGTTGCTCTTGAGGGGGCTGGTAAAACAGGGTTTCTACCCGCTCTGCTCCCCACCCTGCCCCCTATTCCTTCCCTCCCCCAGTAGTCCCACCTTTATTACACTCACAAACCCCTCCCATCTTTCCAATAGCCAACCACAGTGTTAACTCAACACTACCTCCTCCATCTTCCTACTACTATCAAACCTCAACTAACATGTACAAGCATACCTTACCTATATTCACTGCATGTACTCCTTGCATACCTTACATCCACCAAAGCTCTGTCATTCCCCCACTCAGCCACTACCACTGTACTACTACTCGCACCACCACTCATGTCTCACTCAGCTCCCCTCCCACCAACTCAACTATCCATATGTACCCCCCACATATTCTTACTCAAACATAAAGCATCCCTACAACTTAACATAGTAAACCTCCCACCATACCCATTACCCACAGAGCACAATCATAAGTTTCCCTTACAAACGCATTCAAAAACTGAGCAAACTAATAACCTCATGCATATCTAAACTAGCCCTAAGTGGAGAAATCTACCCCAACCCTGGCCCTACCATCTCCAACCCCAATCCTCATAATCAGACTTGAAACCACAACTTCTCCCATATTACAGCCAATAGAAAGCCAAGTGACTTTCTTCTACTAAGCCTAAATATTAAAAGTATATCCAACAAAGTCCATGAACTCAATGCCACCATAGACTTGTACTCCCCAGATAGTCATCCTGACAGAAACCAGGCTAAAACTTCACATTACCAGTGAGCAAATACTCCCTATAGGTTACGGCATACTAAGAGTAGACTGGCTAAACAAGAAAGGAGGCGGTGTAGCTATAATATTTAAACAGCATCTTAACATCCAGATCTTAAAATCAGCTCCATAAATAGGCAATGAAGAAATATATACCAACCTCAAAATAAACCAAAAAACATAATTGGATGCTACTTCCCACCTGGCCAAAACATCCCTCCACTAGAAAACCTCCTCAGCTGGTTTACCCCCCCCCCCCCCAAGAAACTATTTTAGGCGATTTCAATACTGACTGGCAATCCTGTTCTGGCAACCATCCAACCCATCATGTAAACCTTCATGGCTTCACCCAACTAGTCCAGTCGCCAACCAGAGTAAATAAACTCCAGCAAGCACACTACCCTGGACTGGATACTAGTCAGCAAGAGCCCCCAGTCATACATAACAGGCTGCTTATCAGATGGCCTCAGTGATCACTCCTCAACATTCCTACTCAAAAAAGACCTATACCAAGCTAAACCAGTCATCTACCGTCAAATACGTAAAAAAAAACAAACTAACCCACTCACTATTCATCTCATCCCTCAAAGAATGTAACTGGCATCCTCTAAAGTACCTCAGTCTTGATGACAGATGAAATTTTTACCACCTTCCTGAGCATCCTTAATTACCATGCCCCCATAAGACTTTCCAGAACCAAAACACAACCCTCCCCATGGCTACAGAAAACCAAAGCACAACCCTCCCCATGGCTACAGAAAACCTCAAGTCAGAAATGAAAAACGGGGATAAAGCCTGGGAACACTGGTGCAAAACCAAAACCCCCTCAACTAGACAAATTCCTAGAACTACACAATAGAGTCAAAAAGCTAACAGAAGGACAAATTCCAATACTACCAGTCTGCCCTAGACTCCTCCCAACACAGCCCCAAACAAATTCTTGTCCTCCATAAACTCCATCCTCCACCCAGGTAAAGTCAGTACCCCTCCTCCCAACATCCCTCAATCTTCAGAAAATATTGCTACCTCATTCAACACACTTTACACAAACCATACCATCACTAACTAAACACAACCCCCCTCCCCTCCAACTAGTAATCTCCTGTACCTACCTCCAACATAAAAACTCACTGAACTTAAGCCCACCAAATTAGCAGACATCCTCCCATGTGAATACCTACAAATCACAGCTGATGCTCTGGCCTACCCAGTATCCATCTTGATTAACCGATCTGTCAGAAAGTTACATTCCCACACTTTGGAAAGTATCACATGTAATTTCCCCTCCACAAAGGCGGACACTCCACAGAACTAACCAATTACTGCCCCATAGCTATTCTCTCTCCAAAATACTAGAGAGATGCATAGACTCTCGGGTCTGACAACCTCCTTTCCAATACTCAGCATGGTTTCCGACCAAACCATAGCACCACCACTGTCTTACTCTCCTTTACTAACACTATCCTTCAGCATAAAAAAAAAAAGTCTCTCTCTCCTCTGCTACTTTCTTAATCTAAAGCATTTGACATGGTCCCACACAAACAACTTCTCGGTCCTCAATAACCTATCCTTCTCAGTCACCAACTGGTTTCAGAGTTACCTGTCTGACCGCCAACAATCCATTGTATGGCAGAATGACATCTCCCCAACTACCAGTCTCCATAGGGGTTCCCCAAGAACCCATCCTTGGAACCCTACTGTTTTCACCAATAATCTAGCCTTTGCCACCAAACATGGCACACTCATACAATACGCAGATTACTCAACTATCTGCTCAACCCAGTCCCTACCCAAACTGCAAAAAGTCACACAAGAAGCCTTTTCCTCGGCTGAAGCTTGGTTACCTGATGCCCAATTAATACTCAACCCAAACAAAACTAAACTACTCATCTTCCACCCCACCAAACATACTCAGAACAACTCTCACTTTATCACAGCAAAAGACAGCACCACTATATACCCAACTGAACAAATTGCTAGGAGTGGAAATAGACTAAATAAAATTTGACATTCACATATCCATGACCATAAAAAGTCCACAAAAAACTAGGAGCGTTATACAGAAATAAGCAACTTCTCACCAAAGCAGCAAAGATTTCAATCGCAAACTCCCGCCTCATCTCCACCTAACTTTATGCCTCTCCCAATATATACCAACCTAAGGCAATGCGATCTAAACAAGCTAGAGACCTGCTACAACAAAATCGCCAAATTCGCCACAGGGGCATCCTACCATAGTCACCACTGACTCTCACTTGCTGAACTGGGCTGGCTTGAACTCCCTCACCTCCTTCAATGGTGTCAACTCACTTGCCCACAAACTAGTAAGCCATCCACTAAATGTCCCATCCCTCCAGAATCTACTCCAACCCTATCGCACCACCAGACCACCAAGATCCAGCAACAAAAATCACTTGCAGATCACTAAAGCCAATAACTCTGCTGGTGAAGCACTATTCTCTTGCACCATAGCCAAATTATGGAACTCCCTCCCACCCACAATTACCTCCACACCATCATGCACCCACTTCAAAACTTTACTAATAGCGCACCTAAAAACATGCTGGTTATGCTCACTCTAAAATCACCCATCCAACCACTACCTTTCTTTCCACTCAACTACCTTGATTATAGCAAGCTCAAATGCTCATAAGCCTAGTACTTATACAGCAGGAACTTCTTGGAACATTTGTTAATGTCTGTTATGTACTTCACAGATAAGATTCTAGTTGTCTACTGATGTACTATGTTCTTCTGCTGTAAATATGTTGTAAGTAATTGCTGTGTTATATTGTTAATGTTATCCAATGTAACTACTGTTTATTTTAACTGTGGAGCTTTTCTCCCCGGGCCTCCGCTGAAAATAGACCTACGCCCAGTCGGACACTCCCGGTCAACAAATGTAAATAAAATAGAAAATAAAATAAATCTCAAAATGCACTCACTTGAGGCACTCCTTAAAATGGAGAACAGATATCTGTGCAGTGACAGAGACCTGGTTCAAGGCTCCAGAGAGCACCCCTGCACTACCAGGCTATTACTCATAGCACACTTTTCGGCCATGTAACCTGGACTGGAACACCAAAGTCGGAGGTGTGTCCATATTCATTAAGGATATCCACACCTCCAGGCTAGTTGCTCAGCATAATGCAGCCAAGGTTATCCAAGTGCAACTAATTCTGGGCAAAACTGCAATCCAAATTGTAGCTTGCTACAGATCACCCACCATGCCCCAGGAGTCCCACTCTTTTCTTGATGTACTGGAAAATATTAGGCTTCAACCAATCACCCTAATAATGGGCGATTTCAACTACCACACCATTAAGTGGGAAAACTACTCATGTACCAACTCCTTTGCTCAGCGCTTTCTGGAATTAAGAAACTCTAATGCCCTGGATCAACTTCTCCACACCCCCACCAGGGGCAACAATATCTTAGATTTTGTCATTACCAATACGAGTAAAGTACAGTTTTGTACCTACCATAAATGTAGATGTTCGAAGATCCACATTGCTGCAGTCCTTACTTATGGGTAGTCCGCTGTCCTCGGTCCGCCCGAATACCAAAGTATTAGGCTGACGTCGGTCATGGGCGCTCAGAACTGACATCAGAGCGTCCGGGTATAAAAGCGCATGACCGACGTCATATCCTCAGTCTTTTCTTGCCCCAGATGTCAGAAGGCCCTAAAAAGAAAGGCCACAGCCCAAAAACAGGATACCTCCCAAAAACATGCCCAACAACCATCACCCAAACCATATTACCATGCCAAACTACAGAGGGAAGGAGGGAGGGTATTGACTGCAGCAATGTGGATCTTGAACATCTACATTTATGGTAGGTACAAAACTGTACTATGTTCTTCATCTCACATTGCTGCAGTCCTTACTTATGGGTAGAATCCCAAAGCAGAGGTAAAGGGAGGATGGCAAAATCATAGCATTAGGGGCTGCTAAAATGCCCTGTAAAATAGCAGAGGCAAATCCAGCCCTAGACTTAGAATAAAGAGGAAGGTGGTAATGCTTGGAAAAAGTATGTACTGAACTCCAAGTGGCTGCCTCCAAAATATCTTTGTAGCTACCCCCTTAGAAAGGCAGTAGAAGTGGCAGTAGCTCTAGTGGAATGAGGTCTGATTCCAGCCGAACCTCCTTACCATGATGGGAATAACAGAAAGAAATACAAAACCCAATCCATTTAGAAATAGTTTGTTTTGAAACAGGTTTCCCTGAGAACCCAAAGCAAAAGAAACAAACAACTGCTGAGACTGCCTGAACCCCTTGGTTCTGCTCAAATAATAACGTAACTGTCTGTGAATATCCAAAGTATGCAAAATCTTCTCCCTTTATTCTGGGGTTTGCATAAAAGTAGGCAAATGAATAGTTTGGTTCAAGGCCACACTAGAAACCACTTTAGGCATAAAGGAAGGATTAGTACGCAAAGATACCCTATCCTTATGAAAAATCAGGAAAGGTTCCACTGCCATAAGGGCCTGTAATTCAGAAACCCTTCTTGCAGAGGTAATGGCCAACAAAAAAGCAGTCTTCCATGATAAATACTTTAACTCGGCAATAGCTGCAGGCTCAAAAGGTTGTAGAGTAAGCTTTTCCAACACAAAATTGAGATCCCAAGTAGGAGTAGGAGCTCTACGTGGGGGTCTTATGTTCTTTGCCCCTCTAAGAAATTGCTTAAACAAAGGATGGGAAAACAAAGGAGGGTCACAGACATAGTGAGCAGAAATGGCTGCAGCATGAACCTTTATCGAGGAGAAAGACAAACCCTTGTCCAATAACTCAGTAAGATATTGAAGAGAAACACTTACATCAGGCTTGGAAACATCAAAGTCCTTCGCTCTGCTCCAAAGAAAAAATCTCCTCCATTTATCTGCGTAAACTTTCCTTGTACTAGGCCTTCTGGCCTCCAAAATAACATTCAAAACTTGCTGTGGAAGCTGAGATCCTCCAGGGTCTAGAACAGAATATGCCAGGTTGTGAGATGCAGAGACTGAATCTTGACATTGAGGAAGTGATTGCCCTCCTGAGACAAAAGATGCGAAATCAAAGGCAGAGGCCATGGAGGCACCCGTACTAAACTCCTCAGTAGTGGGTATCAGTGCTGTCGAGGCCAATCCGGCGCTATCAGAATCATGGATGGTTTGTCTATTCTGGCCTTCAGGAGTACCTTGGGAATGAGAGGCAGAGGTGGAAAGGCATAGACATGAAGATTGCTCCAACTGAATGATAGAGCATCCACCTTCCAAGCTGTGGGATGAAACATTTTTGTGCAAAACTTTGGCAACTGGTAATTTAGTGGAGAAGCGAACAGATCTATGTCTGGAGTCCCCCATAACACTGTCAACTTTTGAAACACATGAGGATCCAGTTTCCACTCGTGAGGATCCACAATTTGTCTGCTCAACACATCTGCTAAGGAGTTCTGTGCTCCTGGTAGAAACCTTGCCTGAAGATTGAGTTGTAAACAGAGCAGTCTCCCACAAAATCATCGCTTGCCTGCAAAGAGGGTACGAATGGGTTCCCCCTTGCTTGTTGATGTACCACATGACAGTAGTGTTGTCTGTTTGAATCAACACCTGTCCTGGGTGAAGTAAATCCCTGAAAGCCATCAATACAAATTGAACTGCTAACATCTCCTTCAAGTTGATATGCAAATGAAGTCTGACAGGCCACGTGTCTTGCACCCATTTTCCATTGAGGTGTGCTCCCCAAGCCTTGTCCGAGGCATCTGTCGTTAAAATCTGACTCTCCTCTGGTTGGGTCAGAGAGTCCCTTGTTTAGGTGACATTCCTGAGCCCACCACAAAAATTCCTTCTGAATGCAAGGTATTATTGGAATGACAGTGTCTAGATCTTGGCAGTGTTGTGTCCATACATTTGAGATACCATTGAAGCTTCCTCATATGCAGTTTGGCATTGGGAAGCACCAGAATACAAGATGCCATGAACCCCAAGGCTTGAAGGACTGTCCTTGGTCAGCCTGGACTGTAGAGACATTTGATGGAAATAAAGAGAAAGGCTTCTTTGTTTGTCCGGGGTCAAAAAGGCCATCTGGGAAGCTGTATTCAGTATCACACCCAGAAAGCACATGTCCTGAGAGGGTACTAGACTGGGGGTTTCGTTCACAGAATACCCTAGGCATGAAATGATTAGTTGTAGGAAGGAACCAAAAAGTTTACACACTTGCGCTATCTTCTCTTACAACAAAAAGAGGAAACGCAGTGTGTACAAAGCAAAATAGATGTTTAATGATAAACGGCTCACAATTACACACTCCACAAAAAAATAACGATATGTCAAACATAGAACATATTGAAGTTAGTTTAGCGCTTTCACCTACTCATATAGGCTTCTTCAGAACTAACTTTTTTTTTTTTTTTTAAAAACATTTAAATAACCTTAATGGCGCGAAAACACTTGCAATTATTTAAAGCCATACTCACTTATTACAAACTATGCTTACTTTATAATTTTGTTGATAAAATTTTTTCATATAATCACTTATTATACTATAAAATGAAATTATTAAATCATGTATGTTAACAATATTAGGAACTGGTGGACATAATTCATATTATCATAAACACTTTTAACCAAATATAACAAAAATAGCAAGACCCTAACTAGGTATCTGAATGTGTTTTGTTTGTGTCAATAACCTTAATATTTATTTGTTAATGTAAATGACTGAAAATTTTTTTTTAATTAATTGTTAAAATTGATAAAAAAGTGATAAAATGTAATAAAAACTTTAGTAATGTTCAATATTGTAATATAATCATTTAATGAATGGATGTATTATTTGAGTCATCTCCTTCAAGTTGATATGCAAATGTTGAAGTCTGACAGGCCACGTGTCTTGCACCCATTTTCCATCGAGGTGTGCTCCCCAAGCCTTGTCCGAGGCATCTGTCGTTAAAATCTGACTCGCCTCTGGTCGGGTCACAGAGAGTCCCTTGTTTAGGTGACATTCCTGAGCCCACCACAAAAATTCCTTCTGAATGCAAGGTATTATTGGAATGACAGTGTCTAGATCTTGGCAGTGTTGTGTCCATACATTTTTGAGATACCATTGAAGCTTCCTCATATGCAGTTTGGCATTGGGAAGCACCAGAATACAAGATGCCATGAACCCCAAGGCTTGAAGGACTGTCCTTGGTCAGCCTGGACTGTAGAGACATTTGATGGAAATAAAGAGAAAGGCTTCTTTGTTTGTCCGGGGTCAAAAAGGCCATCTGGGAAGCTGTATTCAGTCTCACACCCAGAAAGCACATGTCCTGAGAGGGTACTAGACTGGGGGTTTCGTTCACAGAATACCCTAGGCATCTTAACACTACCATCACATACTGTAGATGAAGAAGTTCGTCCTTGTGTTGTGCAATAATCAGGCAATCGTCCAAATAAGGATAAATCTGTATTCCTCTTAGCCTGAAAAAGGCTATCACTGGAGCCAGAACCTTTGTGAACACTCTGGGCGCAGTAGATAAGCCAAAGGGCAATGCAGAGAACTGATAATGTAAATTTCCAGCCCGAAAACGCAGGTACCTCCTACAACTGGGCCTGATAGGAACATGAAGATACGCCTCTGAGATCCAGAGTTACCATCCAGTGATCTTTTCCCAACAGAGGTAAAAGCTGTTGTAACGTCAGCATTTTGAACTTTGGAATGTCCAGATAAGTGTTGAGGATAGATAAATCCAAAATTGGTCTCCACGTGTTCCCTTTCTTTGGTACTAGAAACAGGCGAGAATAAAATCCTAGTCCCACTTCTGACAGAGGAACTGGCTGAATAGCTCCTATTTGAAGAAGCAAAGAAATCTGCTTGTGAGCCTCTATCCTTTGCCGAGGAGGAACGTCTGGCATGCCTTTGAAAGGAGGCAAGGTATGGAAATAAAACTTGTAGCCTCGGTTTATAATGTCCAATACCCATTTGTCCTGGGTGACTAAAAGCCAGTTTTGCTTGAAGAGTGCTAACTTTCCTCCCAAAGGAGCTGCCAGGCAAGAAGAATCTGGCAGCTGAAAATGCAGGTCATTGGGCCTGTTTACGAAAGGACTGGCCCCTGCCCTCACCTGCAGATTGTGCAGGCGAACTCAAAGTTCTAGGCCTGAATGTACTGAGAGCTCTGCCCCTGCCACGTCTAGATCTACCCCTAGATTGAGAATCAGAAGAAGGGTAGGTCCACCCCTTAGTAGGCCAATTTCTACTAAACTTTGGAGGTTGCACCTGCAAAAAATCTTTAACAGTCTGCATAGACTTAGCCTTGTCTTCCATTTTCTTCAAAACCGACTCCACAGGGGGACCAAACAAAACTTCAGACTGTAAAGGGGCATCCAGAATTCTAGTTTTAACATGCTCTGACAAATTCTGATCCTTAAGCCAGGCGTGCCTGCGAAGAACTGAACCAGTGGCAGCCACCCTAGAAGAGGCCTGCACAGCATCAAAACCACACTGTAAAGAATGCTTACCCACCTGTTCAGAGACATGTACTAAATCCTGCAATTCTTTACACTCTATGCCCTCTGCCAAAGCATCCACTTTAGATTTTAGCTGAGAAAGGAGGAAATTCTGATACTTCAACATATGAAACTGGCAATTTAAAGCCCTCATTGCTAAAGTAGAAGAGGTATACACCTTCTTACCCCATCTATCCAAAGCTCTAGCTTCCTTATCTAGAGGAACCGGATTCTTTACAACAGAGGCTCTAACACCCTTAGGCCCCTGACTAATAGTTTCTGGGTCCGCCCTAGGACTCTTGTAAAGATATTTATGAGCCTCAGGCACCCTGTAATATCTGTCCGGTTTAACTGGCGCAGGAGGCAAAGAATCTGGATTAAGGGAAGCCTCCGAGAAAACATCTTGAACAACATCCAAAACAGGAGGTATAGCCAAGGGTCTATGCTGTGGTAAAAACAAGAATTCCCTAAGCCTCTTCCTTGAATCAGAGAAATCCTGTCCTTCCCACTTAAAATGCTCCCTCATGGAATGCAGAGTTTCTGAAAATGAAAAATCCTCTGGAGGAGAAGCAGAAGGAGTGGAATCCTCTGCATCAGAATCCGAATAAGGAGGAAAATCTAGAATATCTTCAGCAGAAGACTGAGTCATCTGAGGCCTGATCCAAACTTTCCAACTCTGGCTCCACCCTGGGCCTCTTATCAGGAGGGGCATAGAACCTCTAAATTAAAGTAATCAAATCTTCTGCCATTTTAAGCATGTGCTTTTTAGGCACAGACCCTGAAGTACCTGGAGGGACACCAGAGGAAGGCAAAACAGACCTGCCCTTAGAAGAAGCCTTAGGAATAGAAGCAGAAGGCCTAACCACCTTAGGCATAGAAGGAAGAACAGTAACTTGAGAGGCCCCTTCAGCCTGACCTGACTCCTGGGAGGCCACATCCTGCAAAATCAAAGTTCCCCCTGAGACTCCACAGAAACTTCAGCCGGATCCCCCTGCTCTACTGTAGCTTCTGCAGGACCGGCGTCCGTAACGGACGAATCAACCTGTCTAGGTTTCAAGGATTTGTCTTTGCGCTTCTTCGTGGAAGCGGGCGTTGGAGGATCCGACGGCATATTATAATTACACCGCTTACCAAAGACTAACCTAGCACAATCTAACCTTCTTTTTATAGTGCGCTTATTAAACCTAGCACAAAACCGACACCCGACTACGTCGTGGTCCGGTCCCAAACAAGGAATGCAAAGAGTGATAATCCCTATGCGGTATCTGTTTCCCACAAGAAATACAATTATTCACTTTTTCTGACATCTGGAATTAACTGAGGCAAGAAAAAACAAAAATACTCCCCAACGGGGTACTTAGCCCAACTTGGTTTCGGTCTGAAACTCAGACTTCGAAAATTTCAGAACGCCGAACGGCACTCGCAACGCTGCTTCTGCATCGGACCATGCGGCCTTCTGACATCTGGGGCAAGAAAAGACTGAGGATATGACGTCGGTCATGCGCTTTTATACCCTGACGCTCTGATGTCAGTTCTGAGCGCCCATGACCGACGTCAGCCTAATACTTTGGTATTCGGGCCGACCGAGGACAGCGGACTACCCATAAGTAAGGACTGCAGCAATGTGAGATGAAGAACATCTGGTATTCCACACCTGAAGTAAATGCCTCATTGGTCCGATCAGACCATAAGCTAATTACCCTAGATATCCACATCCTGCCTCCATCCCACCCCCCCCCCCCCCATTAAGGAAACAATGGTAAAAAATTTCTCCAAAGCCAACTTCATGCTTCATAAGACAGAAGTGGAGAACTTCATGACACCCATGCAGCTGGACAATACAGTTATGACTACTGAATCCTACACAATTGCACTTTATAAGCAATTACATGAGTGCATGAATCGTGCTATCCCAAACGGAACCAAGATGCCATCCTCCAAAAAAAGGAAGCCAATCTGGTGGTCCCCCGAAATAAACAAACTGTACAACACAAGAAAGAAACTCTTGCAAAAGAGTAAAATCCCACGAGTGGAGGAGCTCCCTGGTCAGCCTCAGTAAGAAGCTGCGATCCCTGATAAAATCCTCCAAAGCTAGTTACGAAAACAAAAATCGCCACTGATTCTAAAGACAAACACAAAGCATTCTATAGCTATATCAAGAATCTCAATGGCAACACTCAAATCTGCTCAGAGTTACAGCACAATGGCACTAAATATACAGACCCAACTGATATTGCCAACATCCTGTCAGATAGGTTCAGTGCTAACTTTACCCCCTTCTCACCCCCTAAAGACCCCATCTCTATACTGGAAGATGTGCAGAGTTCCTGTAATCACGGCTGCACAGTTAAAAAACACTCTCCAAAGCGAAGAGCATCCATGGGACCAGACAACATCCCAGGCTGCATTCTACATGAACTACAGAACAAACTGGCACCCCACCCTAGTACCATGTTCAATCATAGCCTCACCTCAGGCTTTGTGCCTGCTGAATGGTGCACAGCAATGGTTATCCCACTCCACAAGGGGGGGAGCCACCACGGACCCCAGGAACTACAGCCCCCATTAGCCTGATGAGCCTGGTCTGCAAGGCCATGGAACGTATCATGGAACTTATAAACAAAGACCTTGGTAATCTCCAAACTCTGGATCCCACCCAGTTCGGGTTTGTAAAAGGCAGATTATGTCTCCTACACCTGATAGACTACTTTGAAGCAGTCACCAAAGCCGTAGACGAGGGTTAGGTGGTTCACACAGCCTATCTAGATCTTGCGAAGTTGTTAGACACCAACCCCCACTCTGGAATTATAGATAAACTCACTAAACTAGGTATAAATCCCTATGTCACAAGATGTGTTGCCAACTGGCTCACTGACAGAACCCACACTGTGAAAGTAGCAGACTCCAAATCCGACTTCAGACCAGTGACAAGTAGAGTTCAGTCCTAGGTCCTGTCCTGTTTGGCATCTACTTCTCTGAAGTACAGGTTAACACAGAAGGTATTTGGCTAACTAAATTCACAGAGGACTGCAAACTAGGAGCCATAATCGAAACTCCCAACGATGTGGACTTCCTACAAATGGGCCTCACTGAGACAGATGCCTGGTGTCAAAGCCATGGCCTCAAGCTCCATGCCAAAAAGTGCATTGTCATCCCCTTTGGTAAAAAAAACTCTGTACCCATGAACTACAACATAGGCGGTAGTATACTCGACACCGAAAGTGTGATGAGACCTTGGGAGACAGATTGACAGTAGTCTCTCCTTTGATAATCATAGTCACAATAGTCAGAAAATCCTTCTACATGGCACACATCACAAAAGGTTTCTCATCCAGAAAAAGAGAGGTCATTGTTCCCCTCTACTCGTCACTCAGACCCATTAGAGTAAAACGCCCCTTTTCGTATGTACCTCACAAGACATCTACAACTGGAAAGGCCACAGAAATACCACAGATTACCAGCCTCAAACAGATGCCCTACGAAGACGGTCTCAAAAAACTCCAGCTTTACTCAGTCACATATCGCCTACTCAGAGGTGATCTTACCCAACATATAAAGCTATGTCAAACCCAGAGCTGTTGGACATGCTCCACTTAAAGAAATCCTAGTCTCTCAAAGCTACACGCTCTAGGGACCTAAACCTTGTCACCACAATAAACAGAACATGCCGGAGGGATAGATTCCTGTCCCAGGCTACCTACATCAAAGCTCCTCATTACCACTCAAGAAAAATCTTGATGATTGGTGGGAAATGGGAAATTCACCCCGGGAATCACCTCTGTGGCTCTGCTAGACAGTGGCACAGGAAAATAATTTTCTTGGGTGGCAAAAGCCAGGGTACCTTTTTTGGCTGGGCTTGTATAGGCCCCAGGGCAGACAGCCTAGTACCTACCTATGAACCTCTGATTATGGACCACTGGCCCTGGGCTGATAGCCATGCGCTGAGGCACCCAAATGCAGTTCAAGTCACACAAGAGGACCAATGCTGCATGGTTCAAAATGGGGTTACCAATAGGCATTGAGCCATCCTTCACCTTTCTCTGGCATTCTGGAAATAAATTTGCAAGAAAGACTTGCCAATGTAAAGATGCTATTGCAAAGATTTTACTGCTGAGAACCTGGTGCAATATTTGCTCAACTGTCAGTTGTATTGAAAAGCGAACATCCACACCAGGCACACCCACTTGTGAGCCATGTCCAGAAACGTGCCCGTTTGAGTATTCACTTGCAGGATATTTGCATTAACGGATTAATGCAGAGCAGAACCACTCATGGGATGAGCTGCACAATGACCTGATTGCCAGGGCAGACTCCTGGACCATATTCCATGCAGACGCTGTTTGCCCAACAAGTAAAAATGGGTAAATATTGCTGGTTTACATATACCATAGCACTGTGGTATTCAGATTATATGCATGTTTCCTGCTGCCAAATGGGCTTGAATGCCTTCATGGCTAGAATGACTGCAGTCTAGTGTCATGTGCCTTCCGCTAAATGTTTTATTCCAGGGCCCTACAATGCACTTCAGAGTATAATATGTGAATATGGGGACCCCAGGGAAAGCTTGAATGGCACCCCTGGTAAAGTCAAACTCTTGCCCTGCATCAGGAAATCTTGGGTGGATATAGACACTGGCATTGCAGGTTCTGGGTGTTTTGCCACCACCTGTTTTTCAGACACTGCCACACACTTGTATGCAGTTTGCCAAGGGAGCCATCAGAATACAACAGGCCATGAACGCAAAGACTGGAGAATTCCCTTGCTGCAACTAGACTCTGCCAGAGACTGCACTAAAGCAATGGGATAGAAACATGGTACTGGCAGAGAAGGGATGCCCTTTGCCATTTGTCCAGTGTCCCCACAGAACAATTCATGACAGTACAAGGTGCACTTCAAGGAAAGTTCCTGGGAATGGAGCAATTCACTGTCTACAGCCACCTTGATCTCCTTCAGGGATGCGTGCGGCCTCGGCAAGAACCACACGTATGGGTAAAGGTGAACACATTTTGTACTGCAAAAAGACATCACTGTCAGGCAACAAATATAATGGGTGCTGGAGCAAAGCCAATGGGTGCTGGAGCAAAGCCAAAGGGAAAATAATGAAGAGTTAGCTTTACTCCTAGTTATAGTCAGAGGAAGTTTGCTGATGGTTGCTTTGGAAATAGAGGCAGGATGACCATGAAAGCTTAATTGGACTAGGAATAGTCTAGCAAAACCTCATCCATCTCCTTTCCTATCATTTTGGTTGTTTGCTAAGAAAGCATGGGTAGGATGAGGTGGATTTGTCCCTTGGGAACCCAAAAATGCCTCAAAAAGTTACAGCAGTTTGGAAATGGGACTATTGGAGAATCTGCAGGACTCTGGTTATCCTGAGAAGACTGCTTCCCATTTGTTCCCAAATAGACAGTTTGCCTCGCATCTCCTACACTCCCAATCCAGTATCCTCAGCCATACATGGCTAACCACAGATGCCCTGCATGATGAAATCCTGTATCCATCCATAACCCCCCCCCCCCCCCATTTTTCACATGGCATCAGCTGTCACATCAGTAGTGACCATCACCTAGAGCCAGTGTTCACACTGCCGGAGGGCTAGCCCTGCTGTTCTTCCATACCTCATATGTACACAGTCTCATTACCTGCAACCACATTAAAAACTTTCTTGGAATCAAAGGATACTACTGCTGATCAACCATGCTTGCACGAGATATTAACTCCACAGAAAGTCTAGACTTCTAGGAAAAGGAGGATGGGAATACATCTCCAATGCTGCATTGTGAAATGCATCACCCAGGACTGCAGGAACCACCAAAGACGTGTGCTTAGACATGCCCTAAAAATCCTTCTTCCTAATCTGGGTTCCAGACGATTCCTAGGCATCCCACTTAAAAGGTCTCCCATTCTGTGAAGGGTATCCTAAATATGATCTTCTGGAGATGATGCACAGGATAAGAGGTCTTCCATTTCAGATTACATATAAGAGAGGAGAGGTGACATTATGCCAATTTTTCCAACTCTAAATCTGATTCACCCAAATCAGAAACCACCCTCCTTTTGTAGAGGATCCCCTCAAACTAGAGTCAGGGCTTACACATACTACAAAGTTTGTATTCCCAGTAATGTTAAGGACACTTGCACCATAACAGCAATGAACAAGCTTTTTTTTGGGTTCCTTGCTCATTTTTGAGGAGCAAGGTGCATGCACTACACATGAGTGGGGTGGAGGGAGAGGTACCAAAGGTGCTTCCAAGTATAATTCATGAAATTGGCATAACGGTTAAGCTGCTTGGGTTTGACACCAACATGGGGTAGCTGGCTAAGCTTAAAATGGCCTAAGAGGGCAGTTAGCCTAGTATTAATTTATGAATCCAAACCTATGAACTGTCTGCACTTAAAAGTCCTGGACCAACTTGAAAAGATCCTACAGGGGAACTAGGAGGGAAAAGCCTGCTTAACCCAAGGCTGAGGCAAGCTAGACCATCAGTTTTGGCTTGGGCATCTTCAGCCTGTCAAGAGAACGTGGTCCAAGCTGTTCGGGTGCAGATGCCAAGACATCGGATTTCTTAACCTCCTCATACACAAACAGCATAAGGATGCTGCTCTTCCTCTGTACGAGAGCGCCTTCAGGACAGAGAAAAGGTTTAAGCTTTAACGGATATGCTCTGGGTTGAAAGTGGCTTCCTCAAGATGCTTTAGCAAAGGACACAAGGTACAGGATACCTAGACAGTCAAGGCTGGAGAGCTATTCAAATCTGATGCAGTGTCACCAACCTCATGAATTCACTTCTTATTTGGCTGCTTGAGCGTTTAAAAAACAAGCCTGAAAAAAGTACAGACAATGGGACAATAGTCCCCACCCCACGTTTTGAAAGGTCTTGGTTTGGGAACAGTTTCTAAAATGTAAATTATAAATCAAGAAAAAAATCGCCATCTACAACTTGGTAGCAAAAATACTAAAGAAATTTCCCCCCAAAGGGATACTTAATCCATTTCCAAAGTTGCAGGCAAGGTTTAGTCTTTTCACTGAAGTGTAAAAAGTGAAGATGGTGCCAGCTGATCTCTTTATACCATCAACACCATGACCTTTTTGTGGGCAGTATCTACTGGGGTAAAAAGGGAAGGTGAAACACTAGAATTAATAAAGTTAGCCATCATACATCTGTGGGAAGAAATCCCAGCAGCCAGTACAACAAATGACCCTCTAGAGGAACACAGGGGAGACTGCTTTTGCAATTAAGCATCTGGTTCTACTGAAGAACTACAAAACCAATCATGCCACCACTTGGTCCGTCAGTGACTGCATCAATCCAGACTGATCCAAACACAGATATGAAATTAAACCTATTATCTCTACTCTGTTTAGTATTGTGCTGGCAGTGATGCAGACATCACATGCTCCTAAAATGCTTTCAACCTCAGCATGACTACAGTTAACACACTGTATAAAAGTTGAAATATCCATGTTCATGGAAATTACAACTCAACACAGCTGTCAGTATCATTTAAGGAGAGTTTCCTCACTCCTGACCTACTGAACATGGTGGTTTTTACCAGTTAAACTCATGTACCACTAAAATCATCTATATACAAACATATTAGCATCAATGCTTCTGAACTGGGTTCAAACAAGTTTAAGCAGCACAACTGGAAGAAACAAAATGTGCAAATGTACCTACAGAGAATAAAGTTGTGCAAGTAAGCTTACCATAACAGAAGACGTTCGGATGCTCAATGCTGCAGTACTCTTCACTATATAGCATTATATCCTGCCAATAAGCCTTACAGCTTCTGAAACTTCGGGACACCTATGCACCAAATTGTCTGGCAACTGCAAAGCTCCTCACAGCTTTTCTGCCAGAAAGGAGGCTGATCCCTGAAAGGACAATATTAGGAACAAAAAACAACACCTTGGCATAAACACACAAGGAATGTAGAGGCTACACAGTGATCATTCAATCTATTACGGTAACTTTATACAACTGTACTATGTTTATCATACTGATTACTGCTGCAGTAGCCTTAAGCTCAAAACGAAGATGAACTATATCTAAATGTGAAGTACCATTTCATTCTTTAAACCTTCTTACTTTTTCACTTGTGCTGCGGTAGCGTTGTCGCCTCAGTAAGACGCTGTCCAGTTAGATTCTTAGCTACAGCGTCTTCTGGGTGGAGACATGCGTGAATGGGCATACCTTCACTGAAGGTTGTGCATCTGGGTGGAGATGCAAGTTAGAGGCGTACCTTTATTGAAGGTTGTGTAAGGGCTGGTAACTCTGCATGTAAAAATCAACTACCAGTCATCAGCGGACCGGAGTTCCGCTGTGGCGACCCCTAACCAGGAAAAGCCAAAAGACACGCACAAGATTCTCTTCCCTGAATTTCTCCAAAATATACCATAATCCTGTTTACCCCTCACTTCATATTGCCAATTCCTATTTTTATTAGACTAACTTACCATTTCTATACAAATGGTCTCAAAATTTGTCTAAATTAAAAATTTAGATATAAAAACATTGGTTAAGAGTCTGTACAAGGTATAGTCTAATTGGTTATATTTACACTATACATGCTTTTATTTTTGAAGATTGTAAAATTATGTTTTGCAATAATTTGAAACTTCTCCCTAAGCCTCTGCTGAGAATGGGCTTCTCTACCTGGTTGGACTTTTCAAGTAATCAAAATGTCAAATATATGGTGTCAATTAATTTACTACATTTGGGAAGTGGAAGGACAAAAGTCCAACAGCTCCTGAAGAATGGTCCTTGCAAAGACTAATCTAGACCTAGAGAAGGAATCAAGCCTAGCATTTCGTAAAGATATGTTGAGGGGACCAAGTTACAGCTTCTAGAATACAACCCTTTCCAAAAAGGAAAGATTCAGCCAAGGCCCTGGTAGGGTGAGCTTTAACACTGGAATAGTTTTGTTGCAGTGTGTGTAACAAAACTTCATAGAAATGGACAATTTAGAAATGAGATATTTCTACTTAAGTTGCCCCCTTTTCCCTTCACAAGAAATGAAAGAATGATCAAAAGATCAGAGTGGTCTATGGACATCCAAGGTATGGAATATCCACCCCCTCAGTTCTCAAAAAAAAAAAAAACACACACTTGAGACCTCCAAAACAAGACTGCTACAACAGCTTCCACAGCACCAAAGATACATAGCAACACCAGTCTCTCACCTGCCAAACCTTTAAGGCATAACACTCAAAAACCAAATGCTCTTGTCACTCAAGACTCCAGTGAGACAACCAGATGTCCTACTCACCAGGTCAGATAAGGACACTGCCAGATGCCTGTCCGGTGTCAGGATTAGAACACCCATGCACTCTGGTCTCTCAGCAGTATTAAGACTGTTCACTCAAGCATCAGGTATGACAACCCGAGATGTACCTCACTGGAGTATACAAGAGACATGAGCTCTCAGAATGTGTCCTAGGCAGGTATGTCCTAAGCCTAGATTAGTACATTAAAAGTACAATTGTGTGTACTTACCATAATAGATGTTAGAGTGTATTCACCGTTGTAGTCATTACATTTGGGTTATCCTGCTGGCAGGTTGCCCTCAGTCGGCCTGAATTATAAAGTCTTGGGTCCTGCGTCGGTTGCAGTCGCCTCTTCCCCGAGGTCAGGGATATAAAAGATGCAGCCGGTGCCATTTTATTCAGTTTTTCTTGTCCAAGATGTCAGGTGCCCCCAAAAGGGTAGGCTAAAATTATGTAAATAAGACATACATGCACCAAAATAAGCTTTACCTTCATCTATAAGCAAATAGACAACCTAGGTTGTATAGATTAAAGTAAAGACAAGTTCCAGCAAAATTAAGGGGGGTGGCGGGTGGGTAACCTGGACTGGGGGATATAAAAGATGCAGCCGGTGCCATTTTATTCAGTTTTTCTTGTCCAAGATGTCAGGTGCCCCCAAAAGGGTAGGCTAAAATTATGTAAATAAGACATACATGCACCAAAATAAGTTTTACCTTCATCTATAAGCAAACAGACCACCTAGGTTGTATAGATTAAAGTAAAGACAAGTTCCAGCAAAATTAAGGGGGGTGGCGGGTGGGTAACCTGGACTGCAACAGTGAATACACCAACATCTACATTTATGGTAAGTGTACACAACTGTACCATGTTCTTAGTGTTTCACTGTTGCAGTCATTACATTTGTGTCGAGTCCCAAAGCTATGGTTGGGGGGCTGGAGCTAAACAGCATTAGGAGCGGCTGTGAGGCCCTGCAGAACTGCAGTGGCAAAGCCTGCCCTGCATTTAGAGTGAAGAGGCAGATTGTAATGTTTTGTAAAGGTATGCACTGAACTCAAGTAGCAACCTCTAAAATGTCTTTGGTTGGTACTCCCCTGAGAAAGGCTGCAGAAGTGGCTGCAGCTCTGGTTGAATGTGGCCTAATGCCCTCAGGCACTGGTTTGCCATGCTGTGAGTAGCAGAAACAAATGCACTGACCTATCCACTTTAAAATTAGTCTGCTTGGAGATGGCCTTTCCTTGTGATGCTGTGGCATATGCCACTAGTAATTATCGCTTTCTGAAAACTTTAGTTTTGTCCAAGTAGAATCTAAGTTGTCTGTGTACGTCCAAAGAATGCAGAATTTTCTCCCCCTTGTTCTGTGGATTTGGGTAAAAGTTGGCAAATTAATAGTTTCATTAAGGGCTACACTGGATACCACCTTAGGCATAAATATGTAGGGTTTTTCTCAGAGACCCTGTCTGGATAAAAAAATGATCAAGGGTTCCACGGCCATGAGAGCCTGTAGCTCTGAAACTTGACTTGCAGAAGTTACTGCTAGGAGCAGAGCCGTTTTTCAAGATAAGAACTTTATATCAGCAGTAGCAGCTGGCGCAAAAGTAGGTAAGGTGAGTTTTTCCAAAACTGTCCAATGCAGGTATTGGCATTCTCCTTGGAGGCCTAAGTTTTTGGCTCCTCTGAGGTACTGTCTTAATAAAGGATGAGAATAAAAAAAAAAAAAAAAAAAAGAAGAGAGTGGTGGCTCTGTATTGTAATGAGCCGAAATGGCAGAGGCATGGATTTTAAATGGATGAAAAAGATGGGCCTTTGTCCGGCATCTCAGTTTACTGAGAAATCTGAGGAATATTTGGGACAGCTGTATCAGTTCCTTGAGCTTGGTTCCAAGCGCAAAATCTCTTCCATTTCCCAACATAGGATTTTCTAGTACTAGGCCTTCTGGCTTCTAAAATGATATCCATCACAGCTTTACTGAGAGGTGTGGTTTGTATGGCTACATTATCCACCATGCTGCCAGGTTTAGGGTCCTGAGTTGGCTGTGCAGAATCTTTTTTTTTGCTGGGACAGTATATGAGGTATTTGAGGTAAGGTCCAGGCTGGGCATTGGGATAAGTTCCTTAAGATCTGATACCAGTACTGGCATGGCCAGTCTGGGGCAATCAGAATCATTTTTGGTTTCTCCTGCCTGACCTTTAGGAGTACTTTGGGGAGGAGAGGCACTGGAGGAAAGGCATATACTGATAGGTTTGTCCAGTTGAAAGATAAGGCGTCCACTTTCCAAGCTTGTCTGTGATAAGTCCTTGTGCAGAATCTTTTTAGCAGATTGTTTTGAGGGGAGGCAAATAGATGTCCGGGTGTCCCCATTTTTAGTTATGCTGAAGACTTGTGGATCCAGGTGCCACTCGTGGGGATCCATGAGGTTTCTGCTTAGTTCGTCTGCCAGAGTATTTTCCTTTCCTGGCAGGAATTGTGTCTGTAGATGAACTTGGTAAGTCAATGCTGTCTCCCATAAAGCCATGGCTTGCCTGCACAGGGGATAAGAATGAGTGCCCCCCTGCTTGTTTATGTACCACATAACCGTGGTGTTGCCTGTCATTAGTAGTTGTCCCGGATGAAGTAGGTCCTTGAAGGCTGTCAGGGCATTTTGAACAGCTAGCATCTCTTTTTGCTTGATATGTAGATGCTTTTGGTTTGTGAACCAGGTGCCCTGAATACCTCTTCCTGCCATGTGTTCCCCCCCAGGCATAATCCGAAGCACCTGTCATTAGGCTCTGCCTGGCTGGGGGTAGTGAGAATGGCTTTCCCTTGTTTTGGTGACAAGCCTTTGTCCACTGAAACTCCTGTTGCAGGCAGGGAATTAGAGTAATCATTGTTTCCAGACTGTGGCAATAGGTACCATTGAATTTTCCTCATATGCAGTCTTGCATATGGAATTAATAAGATGCAGGATGCCATGAAGCCCAAAGCCTGCAGAATATTTCTTTCAGATAACTGGGCCTTTGTTGCCAATTCCTTGAAATAGGTAATCAGTTGCCTTTGTTTATCTGGAGTGAGATAAGCCACCGGGGAAGTTGTATTTAAGCTTGCACTCAGGAATGTTATCTCAAGGGTTCTAGTTTTGATTTATTTTTGTTGACTGTGTACCCTAGGCATGTTAAAAGTCTTACCACAAACGTCAGATGCTGTAGTAGAATGTCCTTGTTCTCTGCTTGTATAAGGCAGTCCAAGTAAGGATATATTTGTATTCCTCTGTCTGCAGTAAGCAATTACTGGTGCCAGGCACTTTGTGAAGACCCTGGGCGCAGTAGATAAGCCAAAGGGCAGTGCAGAGAATTGGTAATGCTTTGAGCCAGCTTTGAATCTGAGGTATCTTCTGCATAATTGTCTGATTGGGGCATGCAGGTATGCCTCTTTTAGGTCTAAAGTCACGAGCCAAGTCTTGCTGCCCAGCATGGGCAGAAGCTGCTGCAAGGTCAACATCTTGACTTTTGGTATATCCAAAAGTGTTTAGAATAGACAGGTCCAGTATTGGTCCTTTCTGGGTACCAAGAATAGTCTTGAGTAAAATCTTTGTCCTTGCTTTTGCTGTGGTACTTGAATAGCCCTCATGTCCACGAGAGCTGCGACTTTTTTTTGAACCTCTGCCCATTGATTTTTTGGCAGGTCTGGCCAACCGTTGGCCCTTGGCAGGGTATGGAAATGAAACTTGTAGCCTTGTGACACTGTCTAGAACCCATTTGTCCTGGGTTATAACGTGCCAATTTTGAGAAAAAAAGCGATAGTTTTCCCCCTAGGGGTGCTGCCAGAAGATAAGTGCTTGGTGCAGGCAGGGGGAAGTCATTGGGACTGTCATGTATGATTGTGCTTAGTCTTCTCCACCTTTGGAGGTAGAAGCACTCCATTGCTTAGACCTGTAGGATCCTTGCGGCTGTGATCTGCCTCTAGGGTGCCTGGATCTGCCCCTATGAGGCCTGAGACTGGAAAGGACCACTTCTTTGTAGGCCAGTGTCTGCTAAATCTAGGTGGATGTACCTTTTCTTTAACACCTCTTCAGCCTTAAACAAGGTATCATGTTGTAAAGGAGCACCTAATAATTTTGCTTTAACATGGTCAGGCAGACAACCAAGCATGCCTCCTAATGACAGAACTTGTAACAGCGGCCCTGCAGGAGGCCTCCAGAGAATCAAAACCACATTGCAAAGTATGCTTTCCAACTTGTTCAGCTGCATGCAATAAATCCTGCATTTTTGTTTTCTGGACATTCAGAATTTGCCATCATTTTCTGTTTAAGCAGTGTCATATATATTGCTGATATTTGAGCATATGAAACTGGCAATTTAAGAACCTTATAGCCAAAGTAGCAGATGTGTAAATCTTTTTTCCACCTATCTATCCAGTGCCCTAGAATCCCTGTCAGAGGGGGTAGGGTTTTCTGCAGTAGAAGCCTTGACCCCTGAGAAATAGTTTCTGGGTCTGCAGTAGGGTTTTTGAAAAGGAATTTATGAGAGAGTCAGGGACCCTGTAGTATCTGTCCGGCTTAACAGGAGCAACAGTCAGGGGTCAGACTAGACTCCGAGAACACATCTACATCCAACAGGTGGAACAGCTAGAGGCCTGTGTTGAGGTAGTAGAAGGAAGTCTGAGCCTTTTCTTAGATTCTGAAAAATCTTTGCTCTCCCAGTGAAAGTGCTCCCTCATGGCATGCAAGGTTTCCCCAAAAGAGTAGTCCTCAGGAGGAGAAGCTGAAGGAATGGATTCTTCAGCATCAGAATCCTCATTGGGGGGGGGGGGTATTCCTGATCAGAATAGGAATCGGAAGAAATGGAAACCTGATCTGAAGATTCAATAGTTTGTCTCTTGCCAAAGCCTCTTATCAGGAGGGGGGTAGGGAACCCCTGATCACAGGACGGGGGTAGGGAACCCCTGATCACAGGTAATTAAGTTCTTCGGCCATTTTGAAGATCTGCTTTTTGGGCATGTAGGCCTGTCCTTGTGGCTGGTGAACTTGTTTCTTTGCCTTTAAAGGTGTTTTAGTCTTTGAAGTCTGTTTAATATACAATTGTTTAGGTCTGAATATACCCTCAGAAGCAGATGCCTGCTCAGTGGCTCCAGACCCATCTGAGGGAATAATCTCAGAGGCTCCAATACCTAGAGTTTCCAGCAGCCTGGCCGACTCCACGTGGGAGTCTATAGCGGCCTGCGACTCTAAAGTAGCGGGCATCAGGGGCTGCAATAGCACCTCACTGAGAACCGGCAAACCGGCGACTTGCTTAGGAGACGTTTAGTCACTGTTTTGGACCTCGGTTGCCTGTCTTTACCGGAATTCACAAAAAACGCAAAGAGTCAGATGGCTATCAGAAGACATTGTATAATTAAATCTTCGCCCAAAATAGCTTAATGCAAAATCGCACCAACGCTTAGTGCGTTTGTTAAATCTAGCACAAAACCGACAACTAGCAACGTCGTGGTCAGGGCCTAGGCAAGGAATACAGTAAGAATGAAAGTCCTTATGAGGTGTGGAGCAAGAAAAAAAAAAATAAAAGTTTCCCCAACGGGGTACTTAGCTTTTAATGAAGACTTCGGATCTGAAACTTACAAAAATCTCAGGAGTCAGCCGACCGGCACTTGCGAACTACTACTGCTTCGGTCACCGCTCTGCAAGAAAGACTGAATAAAATGGCATCTGCTGCATCTTATTCCCCTGACGTCAGGGAAGAGGCGACAGCAAACGACGCAGGACCCAAGACTTTAGAATTCAGGCCAACTTGAGGGCAACCTGCCAGCAGGATAACCCAAATGTAATGACTGCAACAGTGAAACACTAAGAACATCTGTGGCATCATTGTGAGGGTAAATAAAAATGGATTTCAATTGAGTTTTTGGTGTCAAAGGGGATACAGTTAGTCAGCCTGGGATGACATGGTAGACAAACCTCACCGCTTTACCAGAGACTGTTTGCACCCAACACCACTAGGTTTTCGGCTGCTGGCAAAGGCTTTTACCTCCCCCAAAGTGCCTTTAAGGCAAGTTCTCAAACTTGCCAAAGTGAAATTTGCCAACCATAACAAAATAAGAAGTTATGTACTCACCATAATGTTCCATCAGAGTAGGTGACTTCATTTGTCTGCAACCTTTGGATCTTAGATCAGATCTCGGATCAGAGCCGGCAACTTATTCTACAGCTTAGAGATCTGAGCTCCTAGCTCCTCCCCTTACCCATAATCCCCTGCCAACCCTGATTGACCTCAGATAGAGTTTGCCCTTATACAACAAGCTAAAAGCTAAATATGTCCCGAAAGGGACCAAAAGGGGGACATCCAGGAAATAAGTTCTGAAGGCCAGGGGGAAGGAGGGGGGGATGGTTGCAGACAAATGAAGTCACCTACTCAGATGGAACGTTATGGTGAGTGCATAACTTAATCTGAAGTAGGTACTTCATTTGTCAGCAACCTTTGGGACAGAGTCCCCAGCTACCTGAATCGTGGGCGGCCATCATGGAAGGATGTTCCAGAGGACTGCAGAGCCGAAGGATGCTCTCCCTCTGGAAATAACGTTCAGCTTATAATGGTTGATAAAGGTATGAGATGAAGCCCAAGTGGCTGCGGAGCAAATATCGTCTAAAGGAACTCTAGATCTAAAGGCAGCAGAGGTAGATATAGAGCGAATGGAATGTGCACGGACTCCCTGAGGTGCGGGCCTCCCAGAACTTTCATAGGCCAGAAGAATACACTGTGAAATCCATCGTGATAAAGTGACCTTAGAAACAGCTTTGCCTAAGTAATTTGGTAAAGATGAACAACTGATTGGATTGTCTGATCAGCAGTCCTATGAATGTAGAAGTGCAATTGTCTATGCACATCTAAAGAATGCAGTTTGTATTCTCCTTTATTCTGGTACTTAGGAAAGAAAACTGGTAGGTTAATGGATTGGTTGATATTAGTTTCTGAAGCCACCTTAGGAAGGAAGGAGGGATTGGTCCTGAGGTACACACTATCCTGATGAAAGGTCAAGTAGGGAGGTTTCACACAAAGGGCCTGAAGTTCCGAAACTCTTTTCGCTGAAGTGATGGCGACAAGGAACGCCATTTTCCAAGAAAGGTATTTAAGTTCGACCGAAGCATCTGGTTCAAAAGGAGGGGCAGTCAAGGCCTGAAGGACTAGTGATAGATCCCAAGGGGGTACAACTTCCTTGACAGGAGGCCTGAGCAGGAAAGTACCCTTGAGGAAGGTTTTACATAATTTTGTTGTAATCAAAGGACCTGTCTCATGTCCCACATGGTAATGAGAGATGGCTGCCAATTGTACCTTCACCATGGAGCAGCTAGCCCCTTGCTGAAAAAGGCCGGTGAGGAAATCCAAAACAGACTAACTTGATGTTCCGCCCAGATGGAAAAACACTTCCATTTGCTGCGATAGACTTTTCTAGTGGAAGGTTTATGTGCTGCTACCAAGATGGCTTTAACTGGGGAAGAGATGCCGGGAGTCCTGACTAGGAGTGGAACTGGAGCAACCAAACTGTCAGCTTCAGGTTGTCCAGGTTCGGGAGACCTAGGGGATGGGATATTAGATCCAGAATGGGATCCAGAATCCAGGGAGGATACACCAGATGAGACCACAGATAAGGGAACAAAGTTTGACGAGGCCAGAATGAGGCAATGAGGATCATTCTGCTCCCCAACCGACAGGCTTTCTGTAAGAGTTTTAGCATCAGGGGTAGAGGAGGACAGGCATAAAGTAGACCGGGAGGCCAAGCATGCACTAGAGCGTCTCTCGGGGCTTCCCTAAGGGGGGGGATTAGGGCGAAGAAGCTGTTGCATTTCATATTTGAGGGAGAGCCAAAGAGATCGCAACAGGGTTACCCCCATACAGCAAAAATCCACTTCGCTACCTGGGAATTGAGAGACCACTCTTAAGGGGAAAGAATGGTGCGGCTGAGTTTGTCCGCCAGTATGGACAGTCCCGGAATGTGCATTGCGATCAGAAAGCGGTTGGTGAAATCGCCCATTCCCACACCCTCATGGCCTCTCGACAGAGAGGGTAGGACCCGGCCCCCCCCCCCCTCGTTTGTTGATGTACCAGACAACTGACATGTTCAGTCTGTATCACAATAGTTCCTACGGGAAGAAGGTTCTGAAGTGCTTGCAACGCCAACAGCACCGCCCTCATCTCCAGGACACTGATATGCAAAGAGGTCTCTGTCGTTCCACGTGCCTTGGACCGTTCTGCCTGAGAAATGCACCCCCCCCCCACTCGAGGCGAGAGGCGTCCGTGGTCACCATGGCGAGGGGAGGAAGCAAGCAGAAGGGGCACCCCGTATGGAGGTCCGGGGACTGGAGCCACCATAAGAGCCCTCCTGCAAGCTCTGAGTGAGATAGGGTGACTGAGGGGGAGGTGTTGAAAGGACCATTGGACTTGAAGGGTCCACTGTAGTACCCTCATATTCAGGCGAGCGCATGGCAGAAGAGTAATTGCTGCCGGCATCGAGCCTAGCACCCTCAGGACCAATTCCGCCGGTGGAGCTTCTGATTGAAGGATGGCCTGCACATGAAGCCTCAGGTTTTGAAGTTGTTACGCGGTAAGGAATGCCTGAAGACTTCTCGTATCCAACTTGGCTCCTATAAACTATCACCTGCGTCGGAGAGAGAGGATTTAACCCTGTTGATCGTGATGCCCAGTTGGGGGGCCAGCCGGAGAAAGCAATCGCTGGCTGAACAGAGTAGATGCCTTGTTGGGGCGGTCAGGAGCCAGTCGTCCAGGTAAGGAAAGACCTGCATTCCCTGGAGTCTCACGTGGGCCGCTATCACTGCTAATACTTTGGTAAACACCCTGGGGGCTGTGGTGAGACCAAAGGGAAGGACCCTGAACTGGTAGTGACTGGCTCCCAGCCGGAAGCTGAGAAACCTCCTGGATCGTATGTCCATTAGTATGTGGTACTACGCATCCTTGAGGTCTATTGAGCACATCATCGCTCTCCTGCAATAGGGGGAGAATGGATTGGAGAGTAACCATTCGGAATTTTTCTTTTGGTTACTGACAGGTTCAAAAGGGAAAGGTCGAGAATTGGTCTTGGGTCCCCCATCTTTTTTGGCACCAGAAAGAACCTGGAGTAAAACATTAATCCGAGCTGATCTGGGGGACGGGCTGGATGGCTCTTTTTTCTAGGAGCTGCTGTATCTCTGCAGCGGCCACCTCCCTCTGATCGGGTGGTACATCGGGGAGGTTTTTGATTTTGGGGACATGGTGCAGTGGGATATTGTAACCTCTGGATAGGATACGAAGCACCCAGCGGTCTGATGTGATTGACTACAAGCTGCCAGGTGCCTCGAGAAATGCCCCCGACTGCCTCCAGAGCAGAGCAGTCGGGCAACCCCTCAGGGCTGCTGCGTGGGCCGATCAGAGAAGGTTTCGCTGGACCCAAAATTTTTCAGGTCCCCTCTGCCTCTAGGGCGGTGTCCTCCCTGTCCTCCTCTGGTTGTCCGGAGCAGGCTGGGAATGTTGCGATTTCTGGACCCACATCTTCTGTCCCTTTTGGTTCCTGGAGAAGGACCTCTGGGGACCAGGGAAGCGGACTCAGACAGCAGACATCTTCCAGTCCTTTTCGCTCTGGACAAGTGTCTCGCAAATGGTCTTGCTAAATAAGGCAGAACCATCAAAAGGGGCATTCACAAAGGACGCCTTAAAGGGTTCCGCGAAGTCACAATGTTGGAGCCAGGCCTGGCGTCTGACTAGACCTGCTCCGCTGGCTCTAGTGGCTCCCTCTGTAGCGTGGGACAAAAGCCGCATAGAGGTATTAGAGATAGACCTTAGAGTGGCCATGCGAGTGGAGTAAAACGGTTTGTCCTCCGCCGACATGGACTCTAGGGTGAGGCAGCGTATTCTTTGATAAGATCTCGCTGCATCCTAATGATATATGTGCCATGTAGTTCAGGGACCTTACTGAGAAGGTCGCTGAACTAAACACCCGCTTCCCTAGGCGATCCATCGAGCGGGACTCTTTGCTTGGTGGATGGACCAAGGGGCTCTCCTGAGCCAATTCCCTCTTGGTGGCTGCCGCCATCAACATGGCATCTACAGGGGGACCCTTGCTCCAGTGGTATCTGTCTGCAGGGGGCTCAATTCTATTGGGGCATTTGGGAACTGGCTCCAGTGTCCGGCTCCTTCCACACCCTGGTGGTAATGAGGTCCACCAGGGGGTCAGCCGGAGGGGACACCCAAGAGGTAGACTGTCCTGCTTCGAATGCCTCCAGGAACACAGACTCTGAGGAAGCCTTGGGGGCAGACCCCCCCCCCCGATCCTGAGCATTTCCATGAGGTCTCCGAAGATCTTCAGGGGGTGACCTTGGGGAGCCTTCCCCTTCCCTGAGTCCTTAACGGAAGACACTGACTTGGATGGAGTCCACGTGTCTCCTCTTACACTTCCTCGGCGTGGCTGTCCAAGGAGGTCTCACCAGCAATATCCTGTTCCAGGGGAATGACCTGAGACATCGAAGCAGGCCGTCCCTGTGGCCGGGTGATGGAAGCCTGACACAGCTGAGAGGGAGTGCAGGGAGGAGCCGATGCAAGGGCCAGGGGTCCAGATGCCCCCTCAGAGCCCTCTCCACCACATCGAAGGCCGAAGGGGAGTCGCTCTCTCTGGGATCCGAAAGCAGACTCGCACTCAAATCCGATGAGGGGGGATCGGAACCGGCGCAGAGACCGGATCCGAAGGACCAGTGTGCTCCGACCTGGACGGAGCCGAAGGTACACTGAATCCCTCTGATCCGAAGCTCTGCCCACGGCTCCAAGAGCTCGGATCTGACAAGGCAGGACCAGACTCAAGGGCAGAGTCTGATCCGAAGTACCCAGTACCGTCAGCTCCGACCCACCCCCGGCTCCAATGCTGCCCTGCTCCGAGCACTCCAAACCCGGGAAGCAGGTCGGAGAAGGAGCTATCGGGGCAAAAAAAAAAAAGGTGTTGAGCTCCCCCCTGGAGGGGGGGGGGGGGAGGGGGGAGGCATGAGCACTCCCATCTGCAGCTGGGCCTGGATGAACCTTCGCATCATCCAGTCCAAGTCCGCATCTGAAAGGCTATAAGTAGATCGACGAGGCCACTGAGGTGGACCGGGAGTGCCGCCTCGATTACCTCGATGGAGATCGGGTCTCCTCCTCGGGTCCCAGAGAGAATGGGGATCGGAGGGGATCTGGAAGCCGTGGAGGGTGACGCCTGCTTAGCTGGGGGGCCGAAGCGGAGGCCTCGGCCCGCAGCTTGTGGTGCTTCTCCCTCCTTTTCTCCCTCCTGGCCTCCATCTCCTCCGGCACCTTGGTGGGAGTTTGAGTCCTGGCTGGGGGAAGGGGGGCAGGAGTGTCCGCCACCAAGGACTGGGGTGGTGCCATGGGAGTACCGGAGGCCGAAGTCGAATCCGGTGGCAAAAGTCCCGCCAGGATCAGCTTCGACCTGCAGTCTTTCAGTGCCCTGGGGTTGAACACCACGCAAATCGAACATCCAGAAGAGGTGTTCAACCCCAAGGCACCGAACACAGTGTGGCCATCCGCCGGTGAGAGCTTATGGCCACACTCAGTGTATTTGGAAAAAATAGGCTTGGGGCCTCAGACAGTTTAAATAAAATTAAAATTACCCAAACACACTAGGCCCCAAACACAACAACACACACTACGCCCAGCGAGGGGAAGGGGAGGATTACACTAAAAATAAAGCTAAAGTTAAAGCTAATTTAACAAAAGGGAAACCTAAACCCACACAAACTGTTCAACTATAATAATAAACAGGATTTTACACAAATTCAAAACACTTATCTGAAAAGCACTAGGAGCTCCGCAATCTAGAAGCTTACTCTAAGAGCGGCAAACTAGATCTGAGGTCAATCAGGGTTGGCAGGGGATTATGGGTAAGGGGAGGAGCTAGGAGCTCGGATCTCTAAGCTGTAGAATAAGTTGCTGGCTCGGATCCAAGACCCAAAGGCTGCTGACAAATGAAGTACCTACTTCAGATTAAGTGTTATGCTGCTAAACACTAGGAGCTTAAACCAAAAATTGCACACCCTGGAAGCACCACTGCTGGAGGATGCAGATGTCTGTACAGTCACAGCAACCTGGTTCAAGGCATCAGTATCCCAGCCTTGCAAAGCTACAATGCCTTCCACACCATCAGACCACAAACACGTGAGAAGTCTATCCAAATACTGCCACTTTGGTCATGGGGGGGTTCAATTATCCCATCAACTGGGAAACCTACTCTAGCCTTAACTCACTTCTGCAAAGGTTCCTCGACTTAGTTAACTCAAATACCTTGGAACAAATTGTTCAAACCCCAACAAGAGGTGCAAACATACTAGATCTGGTTCTAACATGACAGATGCAACACTCCAACTGTCGGACCCTCAGTTAAATTCGACAACATCAGTCACCTTCAAACTGGCACTAACACCAGAGCTCAAAGGGCGAAGGCAGACAAACTTCACAGCAAACTATACCCTCCTAGGGGAAGGTATAAATGCATTCCAAGCTCCACCCTCAGCTGGAAGTGGTAACTACACCAAAGTTTATGCTAAAGGCCTGTGCAATCACTTATACAAGTGTATAGACTTGGCTGTTCAAGACAGCCAAAACCCAAAGAAAAGAAAAAAAAAAAAGCCACCCTGGTGGACATGCAAACTTCACAACACACAAAGATGCTGTCTAAGCAAACCAAAGGCGAAGCCACAACAGTGCAACACACCCTCAGCCTCAACAAGCAAATAAGACTGGTCAAATCCTTTAAGCATAACAGACAAAACTTATCACAGCCAAGTATAACCACAAGGCCTTTTTTAGCTACATATGCAGCTGAAAAGGTAGGACCCAAGCATGTGCTGAACTAGTGACTAAATGGTCTTAAACTGATCTTGCAGAAATAGCAAACCCACTAGAGTAAAGATTTGGTGAAAGTTTCACTTCCTTATCCCCTCCAAGCTTATCACAAATCTTGTCCCCCCCACCCTACATGTTCAAAGAGGTCATTAAGCCTTGTCCAAGGCAAACGACAGCCTCTATGGTACCAGATGGCATCCCAGGCTGTCTTCTAAACAAACTAGCATCACCATTAAGTACCCTATTCAATCACAGCCTAACCACTAGCTTTGCCCTTATGGAATGGAGAACAGCAACAGTTATTCCCCTCCACAAAGATGGCTTAGCAAAAGACCCACAAGTTTGATCAGCCTCATCTGTAAAGCCATGGAACACTATCATGAACTGCAAAGACATTTGTGACCTCCAAACCCTGGATCTGACCCAATACAGCTTCAAGGGCAAGTCCAGTCTTAAAACTGGATCTCTGAAAATATGAGCAGGGCCACTGAGGGCAAATCTGTGCACACCACATACCTTGACTTGGCAAAGGCCTTTGACACAATTGCACACAGGCATTATCAATAAACTTAGCAAACTGGCAACCCAACTTACAAAAAATGGGTTTAACTTCAACTTGCTCACAACCCATTCACACTATCAAAGTGGGTGACTTCACATCAACCAGCAGGCCTGTCACCAGCAAGGTGCCACAACAGTCAGTTCTAAACCCCTACTATTTGGTATATAGTTCTCAGAAGTTCAGGACAAAACTATGTGGGCTGTGGCTAACCAAGTCTGCAAATAACTGCAAACTGGGGGCAATTATTGAATCTCCAAATATTAGTGTACCTCAGAAGGGTTTTACACAGACCAATGATTGGCATCTTAGTCACAGTCTCAAACTGAATGCAAAGAAATGCATCACCATTCCCTTCGATAAACACAATGTCCCTTCACATTATCAAATGAACAGGTACCCCATGTACAACTATGTACACGCGAAGTGTTAAGAAATCTGGGATCACAAGTAGACTGACCTTAACTTTGGCCACCATGTGTAGACTGTAAGGAAGGCTTTCTATGCAGTACACTTTATTAGCAAAGAAATCAAATGCCCCTTTCGGCATGTACTGTACAAAACACTTGCAGCAATTGGAGATGCCTCAGAGGTCTCCAACTAAGATAAGGGACTCCAGCTAAGATAAAGGGACTTGAGCATGTGCAGACTTCTTAGGGGAGACTTATGATTGGCTTACAGAGAAATCTCACACCCAAACCCAGTGAACTTGCTGCACATCTGTAAACCAAACAGGGCTAGAGCTACCCATTCAAGGCCTGTGACTTTAGCAGCATCTGCTGGAGGGACAGATTTGTCTCCCATCAACTGCCAAGTCTTAGGAATAGGCCACCAATTCATGTGAAGCAGAGCATCTCTGACACTGTTCAAAAGGAAGCTGGATGATTCTCACCAACAGCACCCACAACCCCCTGGACATGGGCAGTCATTAAATACAATCCTGAATAATTACTATAGTATGTATGGAATTACACTGGGATGAAACTGCTAGGCTTGAAATGACCTCCAGGTCAAAAGCCTATTAACCTCCTATGAAAATGAGACTTGTTTGGCTCACCATAAACTACAGTTTTGTACCTACCATAAATGTAAATGTTAGTGTTCACACTGCTGCAGTCATCCCACTTGGGTTATCCTGCAGTCAGGCGGTCCAGCAGGTCGGCCAGAGTTCCAAAATCTTGGTCCGGCATCGGTTGCTGTCGCTTCTTCCCTGACGTCAGTGCACCAGGGGTATACAAGAGGCATCCAACGCCATTTTCTTCAGTTTCTTTCCCCAGATGTCAGGTGCCCCCAAGTAGGTGGGCAATACATATTGCCAATAAAACATGTAAAGAAAATACAAAGAATACCTTCAGTTACAAGCAAATACACCACAAAGGTTGTATCAGATAGAAAGGTATAGAAAAGTTCAGCTAGGTCAGAGGGGATGGAGGGAGGGTAACCTGGACTGCAGCAGTGTGAACACTAACATCTACATTTATGGTAGGTACAAAACTGTACTATGTTCATCGTGTTACACTGCTGCAGTCATCACACTTGGGTTGAATCCCAAAGCTAAGGATGGGTGGTGAAGTTAAACACTGTTTGGAGAAACTAGTAGGCCCTGCAGAACTGCAGTGGCAAAGCCAACTCTAGTTTTAGAGTATAGAGGTAAGTGATGGTGTTTGGTGAAGGTGTGCACTGAACTCCAAGTTGCAGCCTCCTTGGTTGGTACCCCCCTGAGAAAGGCTGTTGATGTAGCTGTAGCCCTGATGGAGTGGGACCTAATGCTAGCAGGTACTGGTTTCCCATGATGTGTGTAGCAGAAACAGATACAATGTCCTCTCCATTTTGAAATGGTCTGTTTTGAGATAGCTTTTCCTTGTGATCCTGCAACATAGGATACAAAGAGCTGGTCTGGTCAGATTTTCTGAAAGCCTTAGTTTTATCCAAGTAGCAACGTAATTGCCTGTGAATGTCCAAAGAGTGCAGGAGCCTGTCTCCTTTGTTCTGGGGGTTTGGGAAAAAGGTGGGCAAATGAATGGTTTGGTTTAGGGCCACACTGTATACCACCTTGGCATAAAGGAAAGGTTAAGTTCGTAGAGCAACTCTGTCTTGATGAAAAATGAGGAAAGGCTCCACTGCCATTAGGGCGTGTAGCTCTTGAGACTCTTCAAGCTGAAGTTATTGCTAGCAGCAGGGCAGTTTTCCATGAGAGAAGCTGTAAATCAGCTGTAAAAGCTGGTTCAAAGGGAGGCAGTGTAAGCTTTTCCAGAACAAAGTTGAGATCCCAAGTTGGTGTTGGAGCTCTCTTGGGCAGTCTTATGTTCTTAGCCCCTCTGAGGTACTGTCTTAGCAGTGGATGTGAAAATAAAGGAGGATCGGTGTTGTAGTGAGCTGAATCGCTGAGGCGTAGATCTTAGATGAAAAAGAAAGTCCTTTGTGCAACATCTGTTAAATATTGTAGAATCTGTGGAATGTTTGGAACAAGGGGATTTTGGCCTTTAGCCTGGTTCCAGGCGCAAAATTTTTCCATTCGTCTGAATAGGCTTTCCTGGTGCTGGGCCTCCTAGCCTCCAGAATGACATCCATAACAGCTTTAGAGAGAAGTGTTGGCTGGTTGTTTAGATAATTTGCCATGCAGCCAGATTTAAAGTCTCGAGCTGGTTGTGTAGAATCATTGTTTTGCTGAGTGAGGTGAGGAATTTGAGGTAAAATCCATGGTGGGCCGTGGGCCATGTTCCTTGGTATTTGATACAAGTGCTGGTGTGGCCAGTCTGGAGCAATGAGTATCATTTGTGGCCTCTCTAATCTGACTTTCAGCAGCACCTTTGCTAGAAGAGGCAGTGGGGGAAAGGCATACCACTGTTGATGTTTTCCAACTGAATGAGAGGGCTTCCACTTTCTAAGCTAGTGGGTGGAATGTCCTTGTGCAAAATTTTCGAAGTTGGTAGTTTTGGGGGTTGGCAAACAGATGTCTGGGCGTCCCCATTTTTGAGTTATCATTGCAAATACTTGTGGATCTAGTTTCCATTCGTGGGGATCCATGATGTTTCTGCTTAGGTAGTCTGCCAATGTGTCTCTTTCCTGGCAGGAATTGTGCTTGTAGTTTAACTTGGTAGGTCAGTGCTGTGTTCCACAAGGTCATTGCTTGCCTGCATAGGGGGTAGGAGTGTGTGCCCCCTTGCTTGTTTATGTACCACATTACTGTGGTATTGTCCATCTTTATTAGGAGTTGTCCTGGATGTAAGAGGTCCTTGAAAGTTGTTTGGGCATTCTGTACAGCTAGCATTTCTTTTTGATCGATATGCAGATGCCTTTGATCTGTAGACCATTTGCCCTGAATGCACTGTCCTGCCATGTGTGCTCCCCAGGCATAGTCCAATGCATCTGTTGCCTGGCTGTGGGTAAGGTAAAAGGCTGACCCTTGAGGTGACATGCCTGTGCCCACCATAGAAACTCCTGTTGAAGGCAGGGAATGAGTGGTATTGTTTCCAAGCTGTGGCGAGTCCATACGCTTTTCAGGTACCATTGTAATTTCCTCATATGCAGTTTTGCAAATGGTAGTAGTATGCAAGATGCCATGAATCCCAAGGCCTACAGAATTTTTCTTGCAGGGAGTTGGGTCTTTGTTGCCATCATTTTGAAGTATTGAGTCAGTTGTTCTTGCTAGTCTGGTGTGAGATAAGCTATCTGGGCCGTTGTATTTAAGCTGGCACCCAGGATTATTGTTGTGAGGGCACTAGTTTGATTTCTTTTCATTTACTGTGTACCCTAGGCAACTTAAAAGGTGTTTGACAAACGCCAGATGCTTTAAAAGAATGTCCTTGCTTTCTACTTGAATAAGGCAGTCATCCAGGTATGGATATATTTGAATTCCTTTGTCTGTAGTATGCAATTACTGGTGCCAGGCATTTTGTGAAGACCCTGGGCACAGTAGATAAGCCAAAGGGCAGTGCAGAGAATTGGTAATGGGTTGAACCTGCAATAAATCGGAGGTATCTTCTGCAATTTTGCCTGATAGGGGACATGCAGGTATGCCTCCTTGAGGTCCAAAGTTACTAGCCAAGCCTTCTTGCCCAGTATGGGAAGCTGCTGTAGTGTTAGCATCTTGAATTTGGGTACTTGCAGATAAGTGTTTAGAATTGAAAGGTCCAGAATGGGTCTCCAGGCTTTGTCCTTTCTGGGGACTAGAAAGAGTAGAGTAAAATCCTTGTCCTTGCTCTTGTGTAGGTACCCATTGAATGTCTCATGTCCATGAGAGCTGTAATTTGTTTTTGAACCTCTGCCCATTGATTTAGTGGCAGGTTTGGCATTCCTTTTATCCTTGGCAAGGTGTGAAAGTGGAATCTGTATCCTTGTGAGAATATTTAGGACCCATTTGTCTTTTGTGGTGATGTGCCAGTTGTCTGCAAAAAGTGCTAATTTCCCTCCCAAGGGAGCTGCAAAGAGATTTGCTTGGTAGTTGAGGGTTAAGTCATTGGGTTTGTCTTCCGATAGCTTGGGGCTTGTCTTCTCCTCCTTTCTGGGTTGCGGCACCCCATTGGCGATGCTTGTAAGGGCCTTGTGACTGACCTCTGCCCCTTGGGAGTCTGTATTTGCCCCTCTGTGGTCTGTCAGAAGTTGGAAAGGACCAGTTTTTTGTTGGCCAATTTCTGCTGAAGCGAGGGGGTTGAACCTGTAAAAAAATCCTTAACCGTCTGCATAGATTTTGCCTCATCTCCCCATTTTCTTTAAAACCTCTCCTCTTTTACACCAAATAAAACATCCTGCTGTAAAGGTGCATCCAATAACTTTGCTTTAACATGATCAATAGGGTTTGTTCTTTTAACCAAGCATGTCTACATATGACAGACCCAGTCACTGCTGCTCTACAGGAAGCTTCCAATGAATCAAACACATTGTAAAGTATGTTTTCCCACTTGTTCCGCTGCATGCAACAAATCTTGCATTTCCTTGAAAATCAGGCTGCTCTGAATGTGTGATCATTTTTTGTTTTAATTGAGACATCAGGAATTGCTGATATTTCAGCATGTGAAACTAGCAATTTAAGGCCCTCATAGCTAGAGTAGCCGAGGTATATACTCTTTCCCCATCTGTCTAGTGCTCCGGAATCCCTTTCAGAGCGTACAGGATTTTTAGCAATAGAGTCCTTAACCCCTCTGGGACCCTGGGAAATGGTTTATGGATCAGCAACAGGGCTTTTATATAGGAATTTGAGAGAGTCAGGGACTCTATATCTGTCTGGTTTGGCTGGAGCAGGAGGTAGAGAGTCTGGGTTAAGGCTAGATTCTAAATAAAAATCATCCACAATGTCTAACATGGGAGGGATAGCAAGTGGTCTGTGCTGGGGTAGTAAAAGGAACTCTCGGAGCCTTTTCTTAGAATCAGAGTAATCCTGGCCTTCCCAGTGGAAAATGTTCCCTCATGGTATGTAAAGTTTCCCCAAAGGAGTAGTCTTCTAGGGGAGATGCTGAGGAAATAGACTCTTCAGCATCAGAGTCTTCATAAGGGGGAAAAGAGTATTTCTGTTCCTCAGAAGAATCGGAGGAAATTGAAACCTGGTCAGAGAAAGCATAATCCTCCTCTTGTCTTGGCCTTTTATCATGAGGGGGATGGGAACCCCTGATTAGGGCAATTAAATCTTCAGCCATCTTAAGCATCTGTTTCTTAGGCATGGGGCCTTTTACTGCAGACTGCTGTACAGTCTTTTGTTTTTAAAGGAGCATTCAGCTTTGCATAAAATTTGATGGGGAGTGTAGTCTGAAGACACCTTCTGCAACTGAAGGCGTTTCAACTGCACCGGAATCTCCTCCTGCTCTGGAGTCGGAAGGGCCTAAAGAAGGCTGCGGCGGCCTAGCAATCTCCACTTAGGAATCAGAAGACACCTGAGGCTCTAAATCAGCGGTAGTCAGGGGCTGCGTAGGCGCCTCACTGAAAACCGGCGACTGGCCCAGCAGAGGCCTCTGAGTCTGGTTTGGATCTAGGCGGCTTGTCCTTATCCTTGCGTTTTTTATGCATGCCGGTCGTCGGTTGCTCCGACGGCATGGTATAATTAAATTTCCTACCAAAGTAATGTCAGGCGAAATCAAACAGACATTTAATAGTTAGTTTATTAAACCTAGCATAAAACAGACAACCTGTGACGTCGTGGTCTGGGCCTAAGCAAGGAATACAATAAGAATGAAAGTCCTTATGAGGTATTTGCTTCCCACAAGAAATGCAACTGTTAACTTTTTCTGACATCGGACTGAAGCAAGAAAAGGTTCCCCAACGGGGTACTTAGCTTTACTGAAGACTTCGGTCTGAAATTAGATTTGAAAATCTCAAGAGCCGACCGGCACTTGCTAACTGCTTCGGGCACCGCGTGGCAAGAAAGACTGAAGAAAATGGCGTTGGATGCCTCATATACCCCTGGCGCACTGACATCAGGGAAGAAGCGACAGCAACAGACGCCGGACAAAGACTTTGGAACTCTGGCAGACTGCGGGACCGCCTGACGGCAGGATAACCCAAGTGTGATGACTGCAGCAGTAACACGATGAACATCAGCTTGAAACTCTGATACCTCTGCAAGAAGAGTAACCTTAAAACGGATTTCCATGTTAAAATAGTTAGGTGGGTTAGCTGGCTCAAATGGTGCAAATGTTAGATTCTGTAACAAATTAAGACCCCTGGGAGGGCCTACTGGTTTTCTTGAAGCCCTCTTAACAGTTTCAAAATCATTTTCCAATGCATTCTCATGGTCAAGAGGATCCATGGGCAGACATGCTGAAAAAAGAAGTTATGTCCTTACCATAACGTTCCATGTGGAGTGTTCATCTCACCTTGGTTATTACACATGGGTTCGGAGCCGATCCTCGGCTCCGTGCCGGCCGACTGCAAGCGCTGCATTGAGAAGAAGCTAGAGGACATCTAATACCCACAATCCCCCTCTGCCTTTACCTCAGATCTAGTTTGCAAGCAAACCAGACATAAGCACGCACACATGCCAACTATATACATAAAAGTACATATATACAAACATACCAAGGGTATGATAGTAACACTAATACTGCAACAGCAGAAGGAGAATACTCCAGACCAGGCACCAAATCGAACGTTCTTCCTAAGGGTGGGAGTGTAATAACCAAGGCGAGATGAACACTCCACATGGAACGTTATGGTAAGGACATAACTTCTTTATGTGAGAGTGTTCAATCTCGCCTTTGTTCTTACACATGGGTAGCGTCCCTAGCTCCATGATCCTGAGGAACTCAAGGGAGAACGTTCTTGAGCACAGTGGAACCAAAGGTTGCCCTATCCCTAGAAACCCTGTCCACTTTGTAATGAGAGATAAATGTATGTGGTTTAGCCCAAGTAGCAGCCGCACAAATAGTGTCTAGTGGTAAGCGAGCTGCGTAAGCCAAAGATGTAGAAACTGATCTGGTGGAATGTCCTTTGGGTTTTGCTGATAATGTTTGGTCAGAGGCTTCATAAACATATGTGATACAGTCAGTTAGCCATTTAGAAAGAGTTAGTTTCGTAACTGCAAGACCCTTTCTGCTGTCAGCAAAAGCTACAAATAGTTGATCAGATTTCCTGTGATCTTTTGTTCTATCCAAATAAAATCTGAGTTGTCTATGGACGTCCAGTTTGTGCAACATATACTCCAATTTATTAGAGTGGTACTTAAAGAAGGTGGGTAATTCAATGGACTGATTAATATTACTAGAAGAACAAACTTTGGGGAAAAAGGATGGACTAGTGCGTAGGGATACTCTGTCAGAATGAAATATTAAATAAGGATGTTTGACAGAAAGGGCCTGAAGCTCAGACACTCGTCTAGCAGATGTAATAGCCACTAGAAATAAAGTTTTCCATGACAAAAATTTCAATGTGCAACTTGAAGCTGGTTCAAAGGGTGGCATCAATTTAGAGAGCAACAGGTTTAAATTCCACGGTGATGTCGGACTTCTGACTGGTGGTCTGATATGAAAAGAACCTTTTAAAAAGGCTTTACAAAGTCTGTGAGCCATAATAGGCGCACCACATTCCTCTACATGATAGTTAGAAATGGCAGCTAACTGTACTCTTAAAGTAGCCGGGGAAGCTCCTTCATGAAATAATTCAGTTAAGAACTCTAAAACCTTGTTTAACGGAGCTGTAACAGGGTCCAAATGATGTGACTCCGCCCAAAAGACAAAACGTTTCCACTTACTGGTGTAGGTCTTCGTAGTGGAAACTTTATGAGAAGCTACTAAAATATCTTGAACCGCCGATGTAAGGGGAACCGACCTGGCTAAAAAGGGAAGCGGAGCAGCCAAGCTGCTAGATGGAGAGATTCTAGAGATGGGTGAGGAACTCCTGATGAGTGAGTCAGTAGATCTGGCTCTGGGTCCAGCATCCAAGGTCCCCGAATTCGGTGATGCAATAGAAAGGGGAACCAAATTTGACGAGGCCAGAACGGGGCAATGAGAATAGTCCTATGTGAGATGGCTTAGGTCCAGAATCGGCCTCCAGTCCCCCGTTTTCTTTGGAACTAAAAAGAACCTTGAGTAAGTTCCGAATCCTATTTGGTCCGCTGGGACTGGTTGGATGACTCTTTTCTAGCAGCTTTGAAATTTCTGTAGCTGCTGGGTCTCGCAGATGGGGTGGTACATCTGGGAGTTTTCTCTTTGGAATGGGGGTGGATAGAAATGGGATTTTGTAACCTCTGGTAACAATGCTTTTTACCCAATTGTCTGAAGAAAGGTTTTGCCAGGCCTGAGGGTATAAAGCTAAGTGACCCCCGACTGCCTCCAGAGCAGGACAGTCGGGCCTCCTCTCAGGAGTGCTGAAAAGGTTTGCCAGGGAGGTTATCCCTGTCACCTTGGTTTTGGACCCCTCTGCCGCCAGGGCGGCGTCTTCCACCTCTGCCCCCCCCTCTGCCTCTAGAGGGGGCATCACCCTGTGTGTTTGGGAAAGATCCTTGGGGTTTTCGAAACCACATTTTCCCACCACGTTGCCCTTTGGGGTACGGTCTGGAAGGGGTGGAAAAACGGACTCCGACAGCAGACAGTCTTTCCCTCCTGTTCACACCGGGTAAGGGTCTCCTTTACTTTAGGGCCAAAGAGTGTGGCTCCATCAAATGGGGCGTTAGTAAAGGAAGACTTGAAGGCTTCCGCAAATGAACATAAGCGCATCCAGGATTGCCTACGAAGAGCAATCGCTGAAGCCGCTGCCCTACTCGATCCTTCGACTGCGTAGGATATCAGCCTCATGGACGAGTTTACAATGGAAGTAAGGGTGTTGAGATGCGCTGTAACTTTCTCTGAAACAGCAGCATCTGTAGTACCCTGGAGGGTATCTCCCAACTCTTTGACTAGATCCCTCTGTAAACGTGTAAAATGAGTCAAATAGTTCAGGGAACGCATAGAGAAAGCCGCTGAACTGAAAATGCGCTTCCCGTATCTGTCCATGGTCCTAGAATCTTTGTTAGGCGGATGGACAGATGAGGAAGACTCAGACATCTCCTTTTTCGTGGCCGCTGCCACCACCATGGCGTCTACTGGAACTCCTTTGGTGAGGTAAGCCTTGTCCTGTGGTGCCGTAATGTACTTATTTGGCTTCCTAGGGACTGGTTCCACCGTGTCAGGTGTCTCCCACGCCCTTCGAGCAATTAATTCCATTAACTCAAAGGGCGGAGTGACCCAGGAGGAGGAAGGGCGGGCACCAAATACCTTCAGCAAAACTGACTCATCCTCAGAAGGGGGGAGGGCTTGCCAGTCACCTCTCTGTTTTAGGATCTCCAAGATGTCAGAAAAAGAGACATCCTCTGAAGGTGACTTAGGGGACCCTTCTGACTCATCTAAGTCGGTATCAGATGTCAAGGATTCTTGTGGAGAATCGAAGTGTCTCCTCTTACACAGTCTTTTCCTAGGGACTTCTTCGTGGGGAGCATCCGAAGAAGCCTCCGAGGAAGAGGGGGCACCCTCCAGGGGTGGCTGAGACACTGGTGCCCGACGCTTGGACGTGGCCGTGGGTGCAGAGGAGGATAACGGTCCTTTGTGGGGAGGAGAAGCTGTACCTGCTGATGTGGTTGTCTGGGTAGACAACACCTTCCTCATGAGGTCGAAGGCCTCCGGGTCCCGAGTCGAGGTATCTCCCGGTTCCGAAGAAATGGGAAGAATCCCCGAAACAGGAGCCGAAGGCACCGACCCCGAGGACGGAACAGAGTCGATCCGTGCCGAGGCCCCGAGAGGGAGCGTCGGAACCGAAACATCGGTCCGACTCTCGGTCCCGGAACCAAGGACGGATCTTCGGCCCCGAGACTCCAGTACCGGATCGGATGGAGTAGAGGTGAACGGTGCCGACCGAGAAAAAGACGGTTCTGGCACCGAGGGCTCCACAATCAGTTCAGCTTCTTCCGGCTCCGAAGACTGGACAGGTCTCGGAGGAGGAACAGGTGGAGATAGTGGCAGGCCTTCAAGTCTCGACATCAACTGAGAGGAGACAGAGATAAGCTTGGATAGGGCCGTATGCTCCATCAGTTTCTGCACCACACGGTCCACATCGGTGTCGGAAAGGGGCCTAGAAGAACGAGTCGAAGGGATCGAAGACGGAGCCGACCTCAGCAGAGTCGGTGGAGGGAGCTCTGTCACCGGTTCCAAGACTCGAGGCTCGGAAACTGCCAACAGTTGAACACTCGGCCCCGAAGTCTGTGGAACCGGTGATCTAACTAGACCCGAAGAGCTCGGAGCCGATGACTTTGGCTCAGACGCCTTCGACCTTCAAGACTTGGATGCCTGGTCTGAAGCATCCAGAGCCTCCTGGAAAGAGGGTTTCAACAATCCTCTATCCATCAGTTTCCTGCGCCTATCTGTCATGACCCTCCCACTAAAAGAGTGACAAATAGAGCAGTCCTCTTGTAAGTGGAGAGGGCCAAGACAGTAGACACAGGAACTGTGGTTGTCTGTGACCGACATCTTTTGGCCACACTGACTAACGTTTGAAGCCAGATTTTATTTTCTCAGACATAATGACAAGAGAAGAAACAGTCCAGTCCAGTAATAGTCAATTCCAGTAACAATGTCAAATCTGGTTATTGAAAGTCCGATTGTCAATTGCTTAAGAAAGCAAGACTACAACAAATTTTTAGTCAAAAAGTGATCCAAGTAGGGTTGGTAGGCCCCGAAAAACTCTATACCCGTTAGTTAAACTAAGTTAAACTAATCTAAGGTACCGAGAATTCTAATCCACTCACACACCGTACTCTAACTTTAATTGACTAAATTTTAAAGAAGTTTTTGAAAAATTAAACAGAATAGATAAATTCTTATCTGTAAAAAGCCTCGAGCTAGCCTCCAGCGATGCGTATGCAGCAGCGGCAAACTAGATCTGAGGTAAAGGCAGAGGGGGATTGTGGGTATTAGATGTCCTCGAGCTTCTTCTCGATGCAGAGCTTGCAGTCGGCCGGCACGGAGCCGAGGATCGGCTCCGAACCCATGTGTAAGAACAAAGGCGAGATTGAACACTCTCACATTGACAGATATATGAACCTTTGAAAAGTAAGCGCCACAGAATAACTGTAAAAGAAAACTTGCCCCAAATGGGTGCCAACCAACTAGAAAACCTTCATCTGCCAATATGATTTTCTAGTAGCATTCTTTACCACAATTAGTACCTGCCGTAAAGGGAATTATAACCCCATCATTCAGTCAACTGAAATCTATTTGTGCCAGGGTGTGTATCAAACACCCCTGTTCTTGTGGGAGTAGATCCAGTCTGAGGAAACTTGTGGTAACTGCACCTTGCCATTTCCAAGAGAGAACTGTGGCTGCCTGGGCCAGAAGGGAGTCACAAAAATGATCTTTGGGAACCTGTTTAAATCTTCAGAAGTACCCTAGGATTAGTAGAAAGGGTGAAAAAAAAAAGCACAGGAATATTCATATCCGAGGAAAAGCAAAGGAATCTGTTGGCCATGCCTTCTAGCATGGAGTCCTGGGGCAGAAACTTGCCAGCTACTAGTCTCCTCTCTGAATAAGAGGTCTACTTTAAGAACTCCCCCCAAATGGATCAAATCTTGAAGACGCATCTAGTTTCCACTTGTCCTACTCAGTTGCCCTTGTCCTGTTAAGCTAGTCTGCCACACAATTTTGCTCCAATGGAGCATAGGATGCTTGTAGAGCAAGACTGCAGTGAAGCTATATAAAGCTATGTTCTTACCATAAAGTTCCATATGTGTTGTCAATCTTAGTTTCCATTAACCTGTGGGTATCAGCTCAGATCCTCAGAACAAACAGGCCACTTTTTCTAACTTTAGCTCCTCCTCCCTACCCATAATGCACCTCCCCAGAATACCTCAGTTTTGCCGAAAGCATAAAACACAAACGCTATATCCTTAAACACACAGATCAACATAGCTATAAGAAGGAACACCAGGAGCTCAAAGGAGGAAGAGATTACTCTGAAATTTTACCAGGCTTCTCAAAGACTTTGATAGGGGGAGTGGGAAGGCTAAAGAAAAAAATGGTAAGAGCATAACTTCTTTATCTGATGTGGTCCACTTCATTAACCTCTGGGACAGAGTCCCCAGCTACTAGAATCTAGGGTGGCCCTTATGGAAGGGTATTAGAGTACAGCAGAACCAAAGACCCTTCTACTCCTAGATATTATGTCCAATTTGTAATGCATAACAAAGGCGTTTGGACTTGACCAAGTAGCAGCAACACAAATGTCAAATTCAGACTAGACCAGAAAGTCTGAGACAGCCATACACCTTGTAGAATGGGCTTTTATTTGTCCGGGTAAAAAGGAATATTTGAGAGATGAAGGTAATACAGTTTCAACCATCTCACTAATGTAACCTCAACAGCTCTACCTTTTTGCATCTGAAAGAAACTGATCCAACTTCCTGAAGGACTTAGTTCTGTGTGTGTGTAAAAAAAAAAAAAAAAAAAGTTGCCTGTGTACATTGAGCAAATGCAGAGTGTATAAATCAGGAAAAAGACCAGGAGATTGAACGGATTGTTTCCTTAATTACTTAACCACCTCGGGTTAAAAAAAGGATTAGTAGGCAGGGCCAGTCTGTCCTTGTGGAAAAATTAAAATATGGAAATTTTGCCGAAAGGGCTCGAATTTCAGATACCCTTCTAGCAGATTTAATAGCTTAAAAAAAGTGTTCCAGGAAAGGAATTTCAAATCCACTGACTAAAGCTTGCAAAAACCATGCATCAGATCCAGCAGGGGAGTAGGATTTTTCACCAGATCTGAGCAGGAAAGTGCCCCTAAGAAAAGCTTTGCACAGTTTAGAAGCAGCAAGGTGCAAAAATCAGAACCAACACTAAAATTAGATAGAGCAGCTAGCTGAACTCAGAGTAGAATAGCACCATTTTGAAAAGGGAAGCCAAAAAATCTACTAAGACTCCCACACTGGGGCTGTAAAGGGATCAGTTTCCGTGCAGCCCAAAAGCAAAATCTCTTCCATTTACTCTTTGGAAGTCCTAAGAAAGGAACATGGGAAGACCGCCTACGCGATCTTGCAGTCAGAAGTTGAAAAACCACATGGTTAATTTCAAGCCTTGAATACCTAGGTGTGGATGCCCTGACAAAGGAGAAAGTGGATCTGCACCAAAATCAAACCTCATTGGAGAGCAAACTAGGAGACCAAAAAAGGTGAACCAGGTTTGTAGAGTCCAAAAAGGGGCAATGTCGATTACTTGGCTTTGCAACCAGAACGCTCTTTGTAGAAACTTTGGAATTAAATGGTAGAGGAAAGGCAAAAAGACTGGAAAGCCAAGCATGAATAGTGTTGTTGGCTGACTGTCCCAGAGAAGGGATCAAGGCAAAATACCCACTGTATTTCTAGATTGAGCTTCCCGATGAGCTCTCTCCCTACCCATAATGCCCCTCTATAGGGGACAAACAGATCGTAGCAAGGATAACCCCCATTTCTGGAAGATAGTTGGCACAGATTCAGGAACCACTCATGCGACATCAACACTTGGCTGAGCCAGTCAGCTCAACTCCCCAGAATGTTTACCAGAAAGCAGCTGGTAGAAAAAACTGCCCACTGCCACTCACTGCTTCTAACATAGCGGGCAAGACCTGGTCTCTCCCAGTTTGTTGATTAACCAAACCAATGACTGTCTGGATCGCAACAGTCCCCAGAGGTAGAAAGCGGTTGAGTAGAACAGCTCATATCCAGTACACGGACATGCAACTTGGTCTTTTGGGGCATCCACGTACCTTGGAATGTGACCCAGACAAGGCCCCCCTCCCAAGACAGAAGTATCAGTGGTCGATGGGGCATTCGGGGATGGAAGAACAAATGGGCTTCCTTGAGTAACTCCTATGAAGTGAAGCCAAAGCAGAGACTCCTTGCGCACACTAGATTGACTGATGGGAAAATTCAAAGGATTTCTGAGAAGTGACCACTGAACCACAAAGGTACATTGTAATATCCACATGTAAAAATGTGCCATGGGCAGAAGTGTTAACAGTGGCCACCACTGAGCCCAATGCTCTAAGAACTAGAATGGCTGGAGGTTTTGCAATGGTCAAAATCTGGATGATGTGATAAAGTTTGATACCCTATCGTGAAGTAAACAGCTTGTATTAGTTCCAACTGAGACTTCTGTATGGCTGCCAGTTATCCCCCAGATTGGGCCAACTTGTGAAAATAATCACTGGGCCAAAGGAGCAGATGCCTGGTTGGTCAGGACCCAGTCACCCAGATATGGAAATATCTGATAACTTTGCAGTTGGAGATTAGCTGCAACCACTGCTAGACACCCTGGGGCCATGGTGAGAGCAAATGAAGTTCCCTAAACTGGTAAGGACTGGCTTCCAACCTGAAATGCATAAAATGCCTGGACAGCCTGCCCATTTTTATATGATAGCACGAGTCCTTTTAAGTCTACAGAGCACATCCAATCACCCATCTTCAGGAGAGACCAGATGGACTGAAATGTGACCATTCTGAAATTCAGGATGTTTCAAGGACTTCAGAGTGGTCAGACCCAGGATAGGTAGCAAGCCCCTCAAGTCTTCCTTGGTACTAAAGAACCAGGAGTAAACACCCATTCCTATTTGGTCGGGGGGGGCTCTTGGATGATTTTTGCAGCAACTTTACTTCATGGGCCACATCCTCTCTCTCACTGGCTGGAACATCGGGCAGGTGATGTTTTTTGGAAAGGGAATAAAGTATCCTCTAGATACAATATTTGGAGCAGCCATATGAAGTCTGCAATGTCCTCCCAGGCAACTGGGTGCCAGCAGAAACAAACACCCCCAAACGGTCTCCAGACAGCAGTTTGACAACTGTTCAAAATCCCTGGAAAGGCTTGTTCTGGAAAGTTTTCTGGAAAGTTTCCTGCAAACCCCCCCCCCCCAGATTTTGTGGACCCCTTTGGCCACATGGATTGGCATCAGTTGACTATACCCACCCTCTGCCCTGGAAGGAAAAGTCTCCTAGTATCCTGGAAAGGACCCTGCAACTTCCAAAACCACATCTTCATACTCCCACTCTAGACTCCTGGGAAAGGGGCCACTGTGGCATAGTAAAACAGAAAGGGCCACTGTGGCATAGTAAAACAAAGGGGCCACTGTGGCATAGTAAAACAGAAAGGGTCCATTGTGGCATAGTAAAACAGAAAGGGTCCATTGTGGCATAGTAAAACAGATTCCAATGGCAGACAGGGTCTCACCATCCTTCGCAATCTTCTGGGATAAAGTGTCATGGACTGTGGGCCCAAACAAAGTGGAGCCATCAAGAGGGGAATTAAAGGACTATTTGAAAGGCTCCCTTAAATCACACAGCCCCATCCAGGCATGAAGTCATAACGGCAAAGTTGGAACCAGCTGCCATTGAGGTACCCCCATATAGAGAGAGATTAGCTTCAAGGATGCATTTGCTAAAGAATGCAGGATGGCCAGCCTGGAGGAGAAAGTCCTGTTCCTTGGCAGACATGGACCCCACGAGTGAGCTAGAAAGTTCCTTGACCAAGTCCCTTTGTAGCCTGGTACAGTGCAACAAATAGTTCAAACACCCAGAGTACAAAACCAGTTGAGGCAGACACAATCTGTCTAACACCTGGGATTGGGCCAGCTCCTTGGCGGCTGCCACCACAGCCTTGGCACCTACAGGAATACCCCTGGTCCAGAATGATTTGTCAACAGGGGTACTTCATCTTCTCTGCACATTTGGGGACTGGGGGACTGGTTCCACTGTATCAGGTTCCTTCCAAACCCTCAACACCAGCTGAAAAAGTGCGTCAGCTGGGGGGGCCACCCAGGTAGTAGATGGACCCAACCCAAAAGCCTCTACAGTACAGAGGCCTCTGGGGAAAGAGAATTTTGGGAAGACAACCATCCTTCTGGCAAATGATTTCAAGAAGAGAAAGGAGACCTTGTCGGGTGGTGATTTGAGACTTCTTCCTCAAAATCAGTATCCATAGCGAGATTCTGTATGGGAATTTAGGTTCCTCCTTTTACACAACCTACTCCGAGGGACCTCCGGGGGGGGGGGGGGGTGCGGCACACTCCAGGTGGGTATCTTTAGAAGCCTGGGGACCCACTGAGAGACAGTATAAAGGCTTTCCAGGACCATCTGTCCACGTGTCAGCTCAGAGACCTCAGAAGTCCAGTACAAGGAGAAGATTACATAGTGGTTAAGTGCCAAGGGTCTACTAGGAAGAGAACCCTCTCCACAACCTCAAAGGCAGAAGGGTTCTGAACCACCTGGGGGGATATCCCACTGGAGCAGAGACCACCAGAGCAGACACCTCCTGGACAGTTCAAGCATCCCACTCAGAGGGAGGAGTTGGAGCCAAGCTGTCTTAAGGCCAAGGCTCAGAGGGGAAGAGCGCTCCAGAGTAGATGTCAACCCCCCCTAGAGCAGACCAACTCTATGGCTCAAACATGCTCAGAACCACAGCTAATGGAACTGAGCAAGTCTGGAAATGCACCCACTAACTAGGAGAACTAAAGACCAAACGAACTATATGTGACTTGAAAAGGGGCAAACAAGATCCAAGGTATTCTGCATTATGGGTAGGGAGGAGCTCAAGTTGGAAAAAATGCAGCCGGTCAGTTCAGAGGCTCAGAACAGATTGCCACAGATTAATGAAATTAAGTGGACATGAGATCCCAAGTTAACATGGCTAGTCAGAGGTGTTACAACCACGTCCTCCCTGCTTCCAGATGAACCATACAACGCTTTTAACTTGCATAGGTCCCAGGAAACAAAGTTCTGAATGCCTTGATCACAGCAAGCATTTTATATTTATGTGCTTGTCTGTCTTCTGTCCCCTACACCTTGCACTTGTCCCTCCTGAAACTGCTCCCCACGCAAAGTCAGAGAACTGTTATCAAAATGCTTTGGAATGGAGGGGAGACCTAAGGATATCTGTTCTGAAACAAAGCAATTTCCCTTATGACAAACCCAAACACTGGATCTAAAAAAGATAAGGGGTGTTGGTACTGGAGTTGAGCAAACTTCAGATACCACTATCTTACCCCTGGCAGAACTCCACTAGTATGAGAATCAGAAGTCACAAGACCCAAAATCCAGAAGTATTCCCCCCACAGTGACTGAAGTCTGAGTGGAAAACCCTTGAAATAGCTCACCTTTGAACTACGGTATCTAGCTGATGTCCCAGAGACAGTATTTTGAGAAGTCAAGACTTGCATGCAAGATCTCTCTTCAGAACTTTGTCTGAAACTCTACCCAAAGAGTAAAGGAGATTCATACCTTCCTTAAGATAAAGGGCTGCCAAGGTAGGAGGGGGAATAAAAATCTTAAAAATACAGACAGACTTACTGGACTGTCTTTGGTTTGGGGAGTTTCCAGAATTCTTCTTGGATCCCCTTGATATTTCTTTCATTTAGCTGCCATTTTGTTGAGACTTGTCAAAACCGGAATACAGAATCCCTCGGGGAAAACTTGGAAAACAGGAATCTTTAAAGGGGTACGCTGATGCAGGGAATCACCTCTGCAAAGGGGCCAAAAACTACAGCCAAAGAATTATTCTCACGGTTCTGAGAACAGCCATGCAAACCTCCTCAAAACCAGTTTTTAAGTATCAATGGTCAAATGCACACCGAAAATGGTGACCAACTTTTAATTTAAAGCAAATTTTGCCTCATGAGAAAACTACAGACAATCATACTACCAAAACCCAGAACATGTCCATTACCAAGAAAAAAGAAAATTTAATTTTCCATCTAAACTTTAGACGTCCGCATTAGACATTATTCGAAATACCAGGAGGTGACATCAGACCCAGGCTGTTCTGTTTAGCATGTTGTGAGAATTTAACTTCTACAGCACAAGATTGTTTTGCAGAGGGGGCAAGCCCCCCCACACACCCCCTGCATATTGTATACCAACTCAGACCACACAATGAGCCAGAATTAAATTCTGAAAAGTCAAAGCTGCCGAAGCATACAACCACCCCATACCCATCAATAATCTTCCCATCCATATCAAAGAAGTGTAGGACTGGAATCAAGTATTTAGCAGCGGCAGGATTAAAGCTATAGCTTTAGAATCAGGTTTGGAAAGAGTATAAATATCCTAGACAGAGGAACTTTATAAATCCTATGTGCTTTAAGGACAGCTGGCTGGCTGTCGGAACACTTCAGGTAACAGTGGTTAAGGTATTCACCGCACAGACACAAGGTGCAGTGTTTGATTCCCAGTACTGGCATAACCAGTCAGGAGGAGAAGGAAACCACACTCACTACAATTCCAGTCTCACATAGACCTACCACGACAGCAAACCAAACACAATCACACAAAAACATACTCTGAGGCTCTAAATAAAGATCTGCCAAAGCAGCAGAGACCTCCAAAGCAGACACCCAAGCAACCGCTACCGCAAAACAAAACACATGCAACACATCTCACAAAGCCAGTGTGCCGAACAGTCACAGCCCTTAAGACTAAACACACCTGATGCACTTGTAATAGGTGACTATCGTCAGGCACACTGACATCCCGCTCACCAGGCTGAACAAGGAGAGGGTCACGGTGAGCAGCCTGTCGGGCGCTAGGATCCGCCACATAACACAAGCACTCAGGTCACTCCAAGGCAAGTACAAATATGACTGTCATTGTCCATGCTGGTGTGAATCACCTCAGACGTACCTCCCTGGACTACATGGAGAGACAAAGGAGCTCTCTGGGCATGTAGCCCAGGCCGGTATGACCCTGACCTTGAGTAGCATCTTACCCTCACCAAGAATGATGCCACAATATGAAGACAAGATGATAAATTTCAACAATTGGCTTAAGTACTGGTGTCATTCAAAGGGGATCCAATGCCTGTCAGCTTGGGATGATATGCTCGACAAGCCACAATGCTTCGCTAGGGACATTATCCCCCATTATGTTGGCCTTTGTCCAGATGGCTTGCACCTGTCACCCCTGGGCTTTCGGATATTGGCAAAGGCTCTTGCTACCCCCATAGTGCCTTTTTTAGGCAAGGCTCAAAAGACAAACCCACTCCATAGGTATCACAAGGGATAAGAAAAGTACAGTTTTGTACCCACCATAAATGTAGATGTTAGAGTGCTCATACAGCTGCAGTCATAACAGATGGGTTACCCTGCCGTCAGGCGGGTCCTCGATCGGCCGAATTCCAAAGTCTAGGTCCAGCGTCGGTTGTAGTCACTTCTTCCCCGACGTCAGTGCGGCAGGGGTATAAAAGAACCAGCCGACGCCATCTTCTTCAGTTTCTTGCCCCAGATGTCAGGTGCCCCCAGAAGGAAGGCAAAACAAACTTACGTAGTCATGCAATATAGAATAATCAAAAAACAATAGTTTGCAAGCAAATACACCATAAAAGAATACCCCAAATAGGTTGTATGAGAAGGTGTTTGTCATAAGGCCTATCCTAAGAGGGGATGGAGGGAGGGAAACCTGGACTGCAGCTGTATGAGCACTCTAACATCTACATTTATGGTAGGTACAAAACAGTACTAAGTTCATCGTGCATACAGCTGCAGTCATAACAGATGGGTAGAATCCCAAAGCTAAGTAGGGGTGGCAGGCACTAAGTGGAACTAGGAGGAGCCAGGATGCCCTGCAAGACAGCTGTGGCAAATCCTGCTCTAGATTGAGTAAAGTGGAAGGTGATGGTGTTTGGAGAAAGTGTGCACTGAACTCCAGGTGGCTGCTTCCAAAATGTCCTTTGTAGGGACCCCCCTGAGGAAAGCTGCAGAGGTAGCTGTGGCCCTTGTGGAGTGGGACCTGATGCTTGAAGGCACAGCTTTTCCATGAAATGAGTAACAAAAGCGTATGCAGTGGGCTATCCATTTTGAGATTGTCTGTTTGGAGATCGCCTTTGCTTGAGCACCTGTAGCATAGGACACAGTAGCATAGGACAGAGTTGCTCGGATTTCCTGAATGGCTTTGTCCTGTCCAAATAACGTAGTCTGGGAATGTCCAAGGAATGCAGTAGTCTTTCCCCTTTGTTTTGTGGGTTAGGGTAAAAGGTAGGTAAGTGGATAGTCTGATTCAAGGCTACACTGGATACTACCTTTGGCATAAAGGTAGGGTTGGTTCGTAAGGAAACTCTGTCCTGATGCACAGCCATGAGGGCCTGTAGTTCCGAAACCCAGCGTGCTGAGGCGATAGCCAGAAGGAAGGCTATTTTCCATGACAAATATTGTAGTTCTGTTGAAGCAGCTGGCTCAAATGGAGGAAGGGTCAGTTTTTCCAATATGAAGTTGAGGTCCCACGCAGGGACTGGGTTTCCTTGGGGGTTTTATATTCTTAGCCCCTCTGAGGAATGGTCTTAAGAGAGGATGAGAGAATAAAGGAGGATCCGTGTTGTATTGTGCAGAAATGGCTGAAGCATGGATTTTGATGGAGAAGGAAAGTCCACTGTTTAACATCTCAGCTAGGTACTGGAATATTTGCGGTATATGTATTACCCAGGGATTCTGGCCCTTTTTCTGATTCCAGGCACAAAACCGCTTCCATTTGGCGGAGTAGGCTTTTCTAGTAGAAGGTCTTCTGGCCTCCAAGATGACATCCTGCACCTCCTTGGAGAGGAGGGTCTGTTGTGAAATCAAGGGAATCCCATGCGGCTAGATTTAGGGTTTTGAGCTGGCTGTGAAGAGTTTTAAAGTTGTGCTGGGACAACAGAAGAGGCACTAGAGGTTGGATCCATGGTGGGGAATGAGTCAGGCTCTTCAGGAGTGGATACCAGTGTTGTCTTGGCCAGTCTGGAGCAATGAGAATCATTTTCGGCCTCTCTGCTCTAGCTTTTAATAGAACTTTGGGCAGCAGAGGGAGAGGCAGAAAGGCATAGACTGTCAATGCTGTCCAATTGAAGGAAAGTGCGTCCACTTTCCAGGCCTGTGGATGATAGGTCCTGGTGCAAAATTCTCAGTTGGTAATTTGTGGGTAGCAAAGAGATTTGTCCCCATGCCAGAGTTATCTTTGCGAAAACTTGAGGATGCAACTTCCATTCGTGTGGATCTGTCATTTCTGCTTAGGCCGTCTACCAGTGTGTTTTCCTTCCCTGGCAGGAATTGTGCCTGAAGTTGGATTTGCAATTCCAGAGCTGTGTTCCAAAGGATCATGGCTAGTCTGCACAGGAGGTATGAATGAGTTCCCCCCTGTTTGTTTATGTACCACATCACTGTGGTGTTGTCTGTCCTCATCAATAGCTGGCCTGGATGCAGTAGGTCTTTGAAGGCCATAATAGCATTTTGCACTGCTAGCATTTCCTTTTGGTTGATGTGTAGGTGCTTCTCTTTTTGGGACCATTTTCCCTGAATGCACTGATCTTTGTGTGCCCCCGAGGCGTAGTCCGAGGAGTCGGTTGTGAAGATTTGATTTGCTTGAGGTATGCAGAAAGGGAGACCTTCGTTTCTTTGGCATGCTTCAGCCCACCACAGAAATTCCTTTTGAAGACTTGGAATGAGTGGTAGAATAGTTTCCAAACTGTGGCTGTGTTGAGACCATAAGTTTTTTTTTAGGTACCATTGAAGCTTCTTCATATGCAGCTTTGCACATAGGATCAGCAGGATGCAAGATGCCATGAATCCCAGAGCCTGCAGGACTTTCCTTGCAGTCAGCCTGGTGAAGGTTGCCATTTTGCTGAAGTATTGAGATAGTTGCCCTTGTCTGGCTGGCGTGAGGTAGGCCATCTGGGTGTTTGTATTCAAGCTGGCACCCAGGAAAATTGTTTGAGAGGGTATTTGATTTCTTTTTGTTGACTGTGTATCCCAAAAAGTTCAGTCTTATTACAAATGCCAGGTGTTTCAGAAGTATGTCCTTGCTGTCCGCTTGGATCAGGCAGTCGTCCAGATATGGGTATATTTGTATTCCTTGAAGTCTGCAGAAGGCAATTACTCATGCCAGGCATTTCATAAACACTCTGGGCGCAGTAGATAAGCCAAAGGGCAATGCAGAGAATTGATAATGGGTTGAACCTGCAAAAAATCTGAGGTATCTTCTGCAATCTTGTCTGATAGGGACATGCAGGTATGCCTCCTTGAGGTCTAATGTTACCAGCCAAGACTCCTTGCCCAGAATGGGAAGAAGCTGCTGTAATGTGAGCATCTTGAATTTTGGTACCTGTAAATATGTGTTTAGGATGGATAGATCTAAAATAGGTCTCCAATCTTCGTCTTTCCTTGGTACCAGGAATAGTCTGGAATAAAACCCTTGACCTTGTTCTTTTGCAGGCACCTCTTGAATAGCTTTCATGTCCACGAGAGCTGAAATTTGTTTTTGTGCCTCTGCCCTTTTCGTGGCAGGTTTGGCATGCCTCTCATTTTTGGAAGGGTGTGAAAGTGGAACCTGTAGCCTCCGTCTATAATGTCCAGGATCCATTGGTCTTTTGTGACAATATGCCAATTTTTTTGAGAATGCCAGTCTTCTGCCTAAAGGTGCTGCCATTAAAGCTTTGCTTGGCAGGTAAAGGGGAAAGTCATTGTGTCCGTTTTCTGAATGACGGATCTATCTTCTCCACCTCTTAGGGTTAGTGCTTGCCATTGCCTGGCTCTGAATGATCCTTGAGATTGCCCTCTACCTCTCGGGCGCCTGTATCTGCCTCTGAGGTCTGTCCGTGGCTGGAAAGGACCAATTTTTTGAAGGCCAGTTTGTGCTGAAACGTGGAGGTTGTACCTGCAGGAAATCTTTCACTGTTTGCATTGATCTCGCCTTTTCCTCCATTTTCTTTAGTACCTCCTCAGCTTTAACACCAAACAATACATCTTTTTGAAGAGGTGCATCTAGTAATTTAGCTTTGACATGATCTGGTAAGGCTTGTTCTTTGAGCCAAGCATGTCTCCGTATGACAGACCCTGTAACAGCAGCTCTACATGAGGCCTCTAAAGCATCAAAACCACACTGCAAGGTATGTTTACCCACTTGCTCTGCACTATGCAACAAATCCTGCAACTCTTAAATCTGGTTGCTCAGGTTGTGTCATTTTGCTTTTCAACTCAGATAATAAAAACTGTTGATACTTTAACATATGGAACTGACAGTTTAATGCCCTCATGGTTAAAGTGGCCGAGGTATACACCCCCCCCCCCCACCTTTCTAAAGCTCTGGAATCAATCTCTGAAGGTAATGGGTTTTTAGCAGTAGAGGCCTTAATTCCCTTGGGACCCTGTGAAATAGTTTCTGGGTCAGCAGTATGGCTTTTGTATAGGAACTGGTGTGAATCAGGAACCCGGTAATACCTGTCTGGTTTAACAGGAGCTGGAGGTAAAGAATCTGGGTGGAGGCTGGCTTCTGAGTACACATCTAATATATTTAAGACAGGAGGGATAGCCAGAGGCCTATGCTGGGGGAGCAAGAGAAAATCCCTGAGCCTTTTCTTGGAATCTGAGTAATCTTGACCTTCCCAGTGAAAGTGTTCCCTCAAAGTATGTAGGGTTTCCCCAAAATAGTCCTCGGGGGGGGGACAGAGGGAATAGACTCCTCTGCATCAGAGTCTTCAAAAGGAGAATATGTATATTCCTGGTCCTCAGAATGTTCAGAGGTAAGAGGCTTGATCTGAGGAAGGGTAGTCTTCCTCTAACCTGGGCCTTTTGTTCAAGGGGGGGGTTGAGAACCCCTGTTAAGAGTAATCAAATCCTCAGCCATTTTGAGCATCTGTTTTTTAGGCATGGGGCCTTGAGAGGGGGGGTATGTGGTCCTTGATTTTTTAGTTTTCATGGCTGCTTTAGATTTTGTGAAAGCCTTAATAGAGAAGGAGGAAGGCCTGAAGACACCTTGAGAAATGGCAGGCCTGTCTAAACTCTGGGTTTCCCCGCCAAAAGTGGCGTCGGTATCTGTAGTCGGAATGGGGGCAGAGGAGCCTGCGACCTCGGGCACAGAAGACACCGGCAATGAAGTGTCATCGGTACTCAGGGGAGGCGTAGGCGCCTCGCTGGGAACCTGAGAACCAGTAGTCTGCCTTAGTGTGGTGTCAGTAGAAGTCGCGGACCTCGTATGTCGGTACTTATCTTTGCGTCTTTTACTCAAAACTGGAGTCGGAGTATCCAACGACATAATAAAATTTTTTACCAAAATAGTGATGGGCGAACTCCGCCCGACGCTTAGTGCGTTTGTTGAATCTAGCACAAAACCGGCAGGCAGAGACGTCGTGGTCTGGGCCTAAGCAAGGAATACAGAAAGAGTGGAAATCCTTACACGGTATTTGCTTCCCACATGAAATGCAATTATTAACTTTGTCTGACATCGGTCAGAGGCAAGAAAAGTTTCCCCAATGAGGTACTTAGCTTTCAAGAAGACTTCAATTGAAATATTTTCATAAATTTCAGGAGCTGGCCAACCGGCACTTGCGAACTGCTTCGGGCACCGGGCGGCAAGAAAGACTGGAGAAGATGGCGTCGGCTGGTTCTTTTATACCCCTGCCGCACTGACGTCAGGGAAGAAGCGACTACAACCGACGCTGGACCTAGACTTTGGAATTCGGCCGACCGAGGACCCGCCTGACGGCAGGATAACCCATCTGTTATGACTGCAGCTGTATGCACGATGAACATCTAAGAGTAATGCTACAAAGCGCCAGAAGTCTAAACCTCAAGATGCACGCACTCCAAACTCTCCTTAGCATGGAGAACATAGATATCTGTGCAGTAACAGAAACCTGGTTCAGGGCTCCCAAGAGCACCCCAGCACTACCAGGTTATACCTCATACCATGCTTTACAGCCCAAAAACTTGGACCGAACCACAAAAGGAGGGGGAGTATCGATATTCAAAGATACCCACACCTCCAGGTTGGTGGCAAAGCACGAAGCATCAGAGACTATCCATGTGCAACTAACAGTGGGTAAAACTGCCTTCCAGTTTATAGCCCGCTACATACCACCCTCCCAAACCCAGGAACCCCACTCTGCCTTCCTGAGAACACTGGAAAATATGAAGGTCTCTCCAAACACCATTATAGTGGGCGACTTACCCAAACAGACTGGGAGCATTACTCTAGCTCCAACACCCTAGCCCAAAGGTTCCTAGAATTTATAAACTCAAATGCTATGGAACAACTTGTTACCAACTCCCACAAGAGGGGAAAACATACTGGACCTGATCACCAACATGGGGACTCTATGCTCCAGACCAGAAGTGTACCCCTCACTGGTAAGATCAGACCATAAACTAATCTCACTGGATATTCACATCCCGACCCCACCCCCTGCCCAGAAAACCAGAGTGAAAAACTTCTCTAAAGCAAATTTCACACTCCTCAAAACAGAGGTGGAATCCTTCCAAGCCCCCAGGCCTGTGGAAAATACGGCCCAGACCGCAGAATCCTTTATAAACGCATTCTATGAACACCTTCAGGAATGCATGGATCATGCGATCCCAAATAAAACCAAGACCCAATCCTCCAAAGGCAGACGTCCTGTCTGGTGGACCCCAGCCATAAACAAACTACACAACAGAAGGAGGAAGCTACTGAATGATAGAGCAAAATCCCAAAAAGGGAAGGCATCACTGATCAGTACTGGTAAAAAACTACGGGCACTCATAAGACCAGGTTCGAGAGAAAAATTGCACAGGACACTAAGTATAATCACAAGGCTTTCTTTAGTTATGTTAGGAACCTGGGTGGTAATTCCCAGATATGCTCAGAATTAGTCCAAAATGACAAAAAACACACTGAACCCACAGACATTGCCAACATCCTAGCTGACAGGTTCAGTGCAAACTCCCCCCCCCCTCCCCACCAAAAGGGCAAATATCTATCCCAGCAGAGTGCTGCCCCCCTGACATCTCAAATGCTCAGGTAAGAGCCGCCCTCTCCAAAGCAAAAAACACAGCATCAATGGGACCAGACGGTGTCCCGGGCTGCGTCCTACATGAACTCCTAAACCCAAACATAAAACTACTGTCCAATCTCAGCCTTACTACAGGATATGTGCCCAAAGAGTGGCGTACAGCAACAGTGGTCCCTCTCCATAAAGGTGGTGCCTCAACAGATCCTGAAACTATCACCCCATAAGCCTGACTAGCTTGGTCTGCAAAGCTATGGAAAGGATCATCATGGACCTCAAAGATATTGGGGACCTGCAGACACTGGATCCTACCCAGTTTGGCTTTAAGGGCAGATCCTGCCTCTTAAACCTGGTTGATTTCTTTGAAACAGTCACCAAGGCCATTGACGAGGGGAAGGTGGTCCACACAGCCTACCTGGACCTCGCAAAAGCCTTCGATACAATACCCCACTCTGGCATTATAGATAAGCTCACCAGCTTAAATATAAACCCCTATGTCACTAGATGGATTGCAAACTGGCTCAAGGACAGAACCCACATGGTTAGAATTGCTGGAGCCATGTCAGACTCCAAACCAGTTACAAGTGGTGTCCCACAAGGCTCAGTCCTGGGATCTGTCTTGTTCGGTATATATTTCTCGGAGGTACAGGCCAACACAGAAGGACTGTGGCTGACCAAGTTCGCAGATGACTGCAAACTGGGCGCCATAATAGACTCTCCAGCCGACACAAGCATCCTCCAAAAGGGCCTCAGAAACAGACAACTGGTGCCAGAGCCATGGCCTCAAGCTAAATGCCAAAAAGTGTATAGTCATCCCCTTTGGCAAAAACAAAGTGCCCACAAATTACCACATAGGTGGTAATCCATTAAGTACAGAAGTAATTGGGGACCCAAGTTGATAGCAATCTCTCATTTGACAGCCACGTGGCCAAAGTGGTTAGAAAAATATTTTATATAGCCCACCTAATCATGAAGGGATTCACATCTAGATCAGGGGAGGTAATCGTGCATCTTTACTCATCCCTCATCAGGCCCATAACTGAGTACAATGCCCCTTTTGGGATGTACCTTACCAGACACCTGCATCAACTGGAAAGACCCCAAAAGTACCTCACCAAGAGGATCAAAGGGCTCAAACAGATGCCATATGCTGCCCGGTTAAAGAAACTCCAGCTCTACTCAGTGGCATACCGCCTGTTGAGAGGCGATCTGTGCCTGACTTATAAAGCCATGTCCAACCCGGAATTAATGGACATGCTGCACCTCAGAAAATCCAAATCCCATCGAGCTACGCACTCGAGAGACTTGAAACTCAGCACTGAAATAAATAGGACATGCTGGAGGAACAGATTCATAACCCAGAGGCTCCCTTCACTCTAGAATAAAATCCCAGTCCAGGTTAGGCAGAGTCCCTCATTGACTCTCTTCAAGAGGAATCTTGATGAGTGGATGGGAGATTGTAGGTTTACCCCGGGCATCACTTCTGTGTCACTGTTAGACACAGGCACAGTATACTAACCTCAAAAAAGGGCATAGCAAAATAAATTTAAAATGGGTGGCGAAAGCCAAACACATTCTGGCTAGGCTTATAAATGCCCTAGGGCAGATAGCCTAGTATGAACCTATGAACGTAATAACACTTTCCCCAAAGCTGGCAGAACTGAAGGAATGGGCGCAGGTTCTGGAAGTTACCACAGTTACAGGTCATATGATTTTTTGATGGACTGAGAAAAATCTGCTCCCTGAGAACCCCTGCCACAGGGAGAGTCAAAGACAGCTTAGTGTCTGAATCAGAAGAGAAAAAAAAACTACAGTTGTGTACACTTACCATAACTGTAAATGTTGGTGTATTCACTGTTGCAGTCACCACATTTGGGTTATCTGCTTGCAGTAGCCCTCAGATGGCCTGATTATCAAAGTCATGGTTCCTGCGTTGGTTACAGTCTCATCTTCCATGATGTCAGTCAGGGGTATAAAACATGCAGCAGATGCAACACAGACAGACAGACAGGCAGACACACACACACACAGGCAGACACACACACACACAGGCAGACACACACACACACAGGCAGACACACACACACACAGGCAGACACACACACACAGACAGACAGACAGACACACACACACAGACAGACAGACAGACACACACACACAGACAGACAGACACACACACAGACAGACACACACACACAGACAGACACACACACACACACACAGACAGACACACACACACAGACAGACACTATATCGGCTGCCCCATTTGTTTATCAACATGTTGAAAGTCTTCGGCTCCAGTTTCCACTCGTGTGGGTCCATGAGATTTGTTTAGCTTGTCTGCCAGGTGTATTTAGTTTTCCTGGCAGGAACTGAGGCTGTAGATGCACTTAGTAGCTTAAGGTGGTGTTCCACAGAGCCACGGCTAGTCTGTAGAGGGGGTAAGAATGGGTAACCCCCTTCTTGTTTATGTACCACATAACAGTGGTGTTATCTGCCTTTACCATTAATTGTCCTGGAAGAATGTGGTCCTTGAAGGCTGTCAGAGCATTCTGTACAGCTAACCTTTCTTTTTGATTGATATGCAGGTGCATTTGACTTTAGTTCCATTTGCCCTGACTGCACTTCCCTGCCAGGGGAGTTCCATTTGCCTGACTGCACTTCCCTGCCAGGCAAGCCACCCACGCATAGTCTGATGTGTCTGTTAGGGTTTGGGTGGCAGGGGGTAGAGTGAATGGTAGTCCCTTTTTTTGGTGGCAGGCCTCTGCCCAAAGGAATTGTAACAGTAGGCAAGGTATGATAGAAATCATTGCTTCTAGATCCTGAGAATGTTGACACAATAGGCTTTTTAGACACCATTGTAGTTTCCTCATATGCAATCTTGCATATGGAATTAGTAGAATGCAGGAGGCCATGAACCCCAAGGCTTGCAGTATTTGCCTTGCAGATAACAGGCATTTTGTGGCCACTAGTCTGAAGCAAGTTGTCAAATGAATGTTTCTCTGGCATGAGGAAAGCCATCTGGGAAGTTGTGTTCAAGCTTGCTCCCAGGAATATAATTTGACAAGGCACCAGCTGTGATTTTTCATTTACAGTGTACCCAGACAAGTTAGAACCTTTTGAACAAATTCCAGAGGATTCAAAAGAAAGTCCTGGCTTTCTGCCTCAATTAGACAATTGTCCAAGTACGGGTATATTGGAGCTAAGCACTTTGGCTGATCTACCGCACCCAGGGTATTCACAAAGGACAGTGCAAAGAACCGATAGTGCATGTAGCCTGCTTTGAAGCGTACTGATTGGGATGTGCAGGCATCTTTGCCTAGCATAGGAAGCAACTGGCGAAGAGTTAGCATCTTGAATTTTGGAATCACAAAAAAGGTGTTTTAAGATAGAAAGGTCCAGGATAGGATCGCATGAGTTGCGACTCCGACCCTCAGACCCTCCAACCCTCAGACCCTGCCCACTGATGAAGGGGGTAGATCTGGCCAACCGTTTGGTGTTGGTAACGTGTGGAAGTGATCTGTATCCTTGGGAAACTACATTTAAAACCCATTTGTCCTGGGTAATGAGTTCCCAGCTTTTTGCCTGCAGAGCAATCTTTCCCCCTAAAGGAGCAGTCAAGTTGAGAAGTACTTGGAAGTTTTAAAGTCAAGTCATTGAGACAGTTCACCACAGGGGGAGTCTTACTACTCCCTGATTTGTAAGTGGGAGCCCCCACTACTTAGTCCTGTGCATACCCTGGGACTGAAGCCTGGGTGTTCTGCAGGCCTGGAAGAGGCAGGAAAGGACCAATTCTTAGAGGGCCAATGTCTACTAAATCTTGGAGGCTGTACTTGTAGGAAATCTTAAACAGTTTGCATAGATTTAGCGTTTTCCTCCATCTTAAGAACAACTTCTGCTTCGTTGCCAAACAGGCAGTCCTGATTTAAGGGAGCATCCAGCAATTTAGCTTTAACATGACCTGGCAAGGATTGCACCTTAAGCCAAGCATGCCTTCTAAGTACAGACCCAGTGACAGCAGCCCTGCAAGATGCCTCTAGTGAATCAAAACCACACTGTTTTCCAACCTGGTCAGCAGAATGCACTAAATCCTGTAAATCCTTATTTTCAGCACGGTCAGGAATAATTTCCTGTTTAAGCAAGCCAATAATATGCTGCTGATACTTTAACATATGAAATTGGCAATTTAAGGCCCTAATGGCCAAGGTTGCAGAAGTGTATACCTTCTTACTCATCTAGCCAGCGCCCTGGAGTCTATTAGAGGGGGTAGGATTTTTGGCAGTAGTAGCCTTAATGTTCTTGGGTCCCTGTAAAATGGCCTCAGAATCCGCAGTAGGATTTTTTTTTTTTTATAAGGAACTTGTGGGAGTCAGGAACCCTGTAATATCAGATTTTCTGGGAGCAGGAGGTAGAGTATCAGGGGCCAAGCTGGATTCCGAAAAGGCAACAACAGCGTCTAGTACAGGAGGGATAGCTACAGGCCTGTGCTGGGGCAGGAGTAAGAAATCCCCAAGCCTCCTTTTAGAATCAGAGTAATCCTGGAGCTCCAAGAGTATGCAAGGTTTCACCAAAAGATAAATCCTCTTTGGGAGAGCAGAGGGAATAGAGTCCTCTGCATCAGACTCCTCATAGGTAGATAAGGGTAAATCCTGGTCAGAGGAAAAATTTCAGAATCCTGTTCTGAAGTATCATACGCAAATTCAGTCCCAGGTCTCAGAGGGGGAAGGATGGCTTCCCCTGCTTAAAGTAATAAGGTCTTCAGCCACTCATTTGCTTTTTAGGCAGAGGCCTGACCATGTGGTCTGGGTGTCTGTTTTCAAGGCATGGTTAGAGTTTTAGGCCTTGAAGTCTGTTTAATATAAAAAAGTCAGTAGGCTTGAATACACCCTCTGAAGTCGATGCCTGCAGTGTGGCTCCGGACCCATCCAAGGTAGACGCATCCACAGGTTCCACAGTTGAAGCATCTCGCGGCATACCAGACTCAGAATGGGTCTCAGCAGAGGCCTGCGAATCTGAAGTAGCAGGCATCAGGGGCTGCAAAAGCACCAGAGTACAAACTGGTGACTGGTATAGAAGCGCCGTCGGCAGCTTTGGACCTAGGCAGCCTGTCTCTATCTTTGCATTTTTTCGGAATGTCGGTAGTCTGATGGCTTACCGAATACATATCTGGATAACTGAACAGAGTACCAAAATATTAAGAAGCGTAAATATACAGACGAATAGTTAGTTACTTAAATAAGGCACAAAACCAACAGCGAGGTACATAGTGGTCAGGGCCTAGGCAAAGAATACAGTAGAAATGAAAATCTTTGAGGTACTTGCTTTCCACAAGAAATTCAATTGAATTTTACTGACATCGGTTTAGAGTAAGAAAAAAAAAGTTTCCCCCAATTAACTTTAGTTGAAGACTTCAGTTCTGAAACTCGAAAATGAAAATTTCAGGAGTCGGCCGACCGGCACGAGAGCCGCTTCTTGCCATGTGGTGCCTGAAGCAGAAAGACTGATGTAATGGCGTCGGCTGCATACTTTATACCCCTACCTACCTGACTTCATGGAAGATGAGACAGCAACCGACGCAGGACCTAAGACTTTGATAAATCAGACCAACTGAAGGCTACTACAAGTAGATAACCCAACATGTGATGATTGCAACAGTGAAATGCAAACATCACTCCATGTCCCTTCATCCTCCTGTCCAGATTCAGAACCTTGAATCTTCAGGAAAGTAGTCCTCTTAGCAGAAACTACTTTCCACATCTGAATACCTAGCAACTGTATTTCGCCTGCCTTTCTGTTGCATTGAAGCTGTTTTTACTGCATTTAACTTAATATTGCACTTGGAATCCTTGTTTGTTACTATTTGACTGTATTTGTAGCAAATTCTTCTGTGTAAGCTGTAGTAGCTGATTCATAGCATTTATAAGTGTTTGCTGTACCTGTTTCTGCCTGTTTTGTGAAAAAAAAGAAAAAAAGAAAAAAATATCTCGTTTTTCCTGCTTTACTAGTTTAGTCCAGTTTCAGAGTTGCTGATTCCTGGGCTTTGGTTGTAGTTCCTGTGTACTGTTTCCTTGCCTTATTTGGGGAAGGAAGCTACTGCTTTCCTGCTTTACTAGTTTAGTCCAGTTTCAGAGTTGCTGATTCCTGGGCTTTGGTTGTAGTTCCTGTGTACTGTTTCCTTGCCTTATTTGGGGAAGGAAGCTACCTTGCTTACCAGTGGGAGTGGGAAGCATTGAGCTGCCTTTGTCCAGTTTTGTGAGGTTTCAGCCAGTAACTAGTAGTTTATTGGTTGTTTGGGCCAGTTTCTAGCTTTTCCAGCCCCTGGTATAAAAGCTAAGCGTTAAGCTGATTTAGATTTAGCTGAGCTGCCACTGTTGCACACTAGGGCAGTGCCGGTTAAGCAGGTTTAAACTATTCGGGCTACCTAAAGTCCACTCTTCAAATTTTCCCTTAAAACTACCTTCCTCGAACTATACTACTGATCAAATCAGCGTATCCTATAACTAAAAGATCAACTCTACTTGACTCCAAGTAGACTATTCTCTATCTATTAAACCTAGCACTTGCTCCTACAGTACTTATTACCTTGATACGGCACTCTTGTCATAGATAGTACCCCAAAAGGCAACCCCCATTTCTGGTCACCCACGTCCCCGGAATCTTTTTTAAAGTTTTCATCTACCCTTCTAGCATGTCGAGGATCAGTTGCTAGTGTCCTCTCCTGCTCAGCTGGTGAACCTGGGAATATTGAGGCAATGTTTCAATTGCCTCATGTACACAGAACAACCCTTTCCTCCTCCCACAAAACACAAATACATGCGAGAGATGCAACTATCACGGCCAAACTGGAGGCTGAGCTCTCTCAACATAGGACTGGCAAGACCAGTCAGGAGGAGAAGGTTACCACACACACTATAGACCCAGTCTCACATAGTACCATTACAACCTCAAATCATACACATAAACACACAAAGACATACTCTGAGGCTCTGATCAAAAATCTACCAAAACAGCAGAGGCCACCAAAGCAGACACCCAAACAACCACCACCTCAGAACACAACACCCGCAACACATAGACCTCACAGTCAGAGTGTCAAACAGTCACAGCCCTTAAGGCCAAACACAATGCCAGACACACTAGTCATTGGTGACTCCATAGTCAGACACACTGATGTCCCGCTCACCAGACTGAGTAAGGAGAAGGTCACAGTAAGCTGCCTGTCGGGCGCTAGAATCCGCCACATAGCAAGCACTCAGGTCTCTCAACAGCAGGTACAAATATGACTCAGTCATTGTCCACGCTGGTGTAAACGACCTGAGGCATACCCTCCTTGGACTACATGAAAGAGACATTGAGGAGCTCTCTGATTATGTAGCCCAGGCAGGTATGACCCTGACCTTGAGCAGTATCCTACCTTCACCAAGAATGATGCCACAATACAGAGATAAGATAATCAGCTTTAACAATTGGCTTAAACACTGGTGTCATTCAAAGGGGATCCAGTATCTGTCTGCCTGGGATGACATGCTGGACAAGCCACGCTGCTTGAGGGACGGCTTGCACCTGTCACCCTGGGATTCGGATATTGGCAAAGGCTCTTGCCACCCCATAGTGCCTTTTTAGGCAAGGCTCAAATTCTAAACCTACCACCCTAGAACACAAAAAGGAAAAAACTAAGGGTAATGCTGCTCAATGCCAGAAGTCTAAATCTCAAAATGCACGACTCGAGGCCCTTCTCAGTATGGAGAACATTGATGTCTGTGCTGTGACAGAAACCTGGTTCAAGGCTCCTGAGAGCACCCCAGCTATCAGGTTTTACCTCATATCATGCGTTGCCCCAAAATCCAGACAATACCAAGAAAGGAGGGGGGGTATCCATATTCATCAAGGACACCCACACCTCAAGACTGGTGGCAACGCACGATGCATCGGAGACCATCCAGGTGCAATTAACCATAGGCAAGACTGCTCTGCAAATTGTAGCATGTTACAGGCCACCCTCAAACTCAGGAAACTCACATGGCCTTCCTGAAAACACTAGAGGGGATAAATGTATCACCAAACACCATCATACTAGGTGACTTCAATTACCCTAATATAGACTGGGAACACTACTCAAGCCCAAACACCCTAGCCCAAAAGTTCCTGGAATTCATAAACTCAAATGCCATGGAACAACTAGTCACCATCCCCACAAGAGGAGATAACATACTTGATCTCATCATCACGAACATGGGAGCACAATGTTCAACACCGAAGTATACCCCTCACTGGTGAGATCAGATCACAAACTAATCTCGCTGGAGGTCCTCATCCCACCCCACCTGAAATAAAAAGACCACAGTAAAGAACTTCTCAAAGCTGACTTCACACTTCTAAAGACTAGTGTGGTCTCCTTTCAGGCCCCCGAGCCGGTGGAAAACAATACTCAAGCCGCTGAATCACTTACAAACGCCTTCTACCAGCACCTGCAGGACTGCATGGATAAGGCAATCCCAAGCAAAACAAAGACTCTTTGTACCAAAGGCAAGCATCCAGTCTGGTGGACCCCAGCCATAAACAAACTCTACAACAAAAGGAGGAAGCTACTACAAGATAGAGCAAAATCCTTAAAAGGTAAGACACCCTTGATCACTATAAGTAAAAAACTAAGAGCTCTCATAAAATCATCCAAAGCAAATTTCGAGAGAAAAATAGCTAAAGACTCAAAAGACAATCATAAGGCCTTCTTTAGCTATGTTAGAAACCTAGGAGGAAACTCCCAGATATGCTCAGAACTAGTTCAAAATGATGTGAAGATTACTGATCCTGCAGACATTGCCAACATACTGGCTGACAGGTTCAGTGCAAACTTCTCCCCCCCAAAAGGAGAGATATCTATACCAAATGAGTGCAGCCCCCCAAACATCTCCAGCACCCAAGTGAGAACTGCTCTCTCCAAAGCAAAAAACACAGCATCCATGGGACCCGATGGTGTCCCCGGCTGTGTGCTCCACGAACTCAATGAGGAATTAAACCCACAGCTAGGACAGCTGTTTAATCAAAGTCTTACCTCTGGATACGTACCCAGGAGTGGCGCACTGCAACTGTGGTCCCACTTCACAAAGGCGGTGCCTCCACAGACCCTGGAAATTACCGCCCATTAGCTTGACAAGCCTTATCTGCAAAGCCATGGAGAGGATCATAATGGACCTCATAAATAAAGACATAGGAATTTGCAGACTTTGGATCCAACCCAGTTTGGCTTTGTCAAAGGCAGATCATGCCTTTTAAACTTGGTTGACTTTTGAAACAGTCACCAAAGCCATTGATGAGGGAAAGGCAGTCCATACAGCCTACCTCGATCTGGCTAAGGCCTCGATACAATACCCCACTCGGGTATCATTGAAAAACTCATCAGCTTAAATGTTAACCCATACATCACAAGATGGGTTGCAAACTGGCTGAGTGACAGAACCCACAGGGTCAGAGTTGCTGGCGCCATGTCAGACTCAAAGCCTGTCACAAGTGGTGTCCCACAGGGCTCAGTCCTGGGCCCACTCTTGTTTGGCATCTACTTTTCCAAGTACAAGCAAACACAGGAGGGTTATGGCTGACAAAGTTTGCAGATGACTGCAAACTGGCCATAGTAGAAAACACATCTGACACAGATATCCTTCAGAAGGGTCTCACAGAAGCGGATAACTGGTGCCAGAGCCACGGCCTAAAGTTAAATGCCAAAAATGCATAGTCATACCCTTCGGAAAAACAAGGTTACCCCTAGCTACCAAATAGGTGGCAATCCACTGAGCACAGAAGAAGTTATCAGGGACCTGGGGACCCAGGTTGATAGTAGTCTGTCATTCGACACCCATGTAGCTAAAGTAGTTAGGAAGTCCTTCTACATTGCCCACCTTATCATGAAGGGATTCTCATCTAGATCAAGGGAGGTCATAGTCTCCTATACTCATCACTCATCAGACCAATGATTGAGTACAATGCCCCATTCGAATGTATCTGACCCGACACTTGCAGCAGCTGGAGAGGCCACAAAGTTCCTCACCAAAAGGATAAAGGGTCTCAAAATCTGTCCTATGCTGCCCGACTGAAAGAACTCCAGCTCTATTCAGTCGCCACCGCTTGCTCAGAGGGACCTTTGCCTAACATACAAGGCCATGTCAAACCCAGATTTGATGAATATGCTTCACCTCAAAAATCTAGATCCATCAGAGCCACAAGGGCGGAGACTTAAACCTCGACACGGCTATTAATAGGACGTGCTGGAGGGATAGATTCATCACCCAAAGACTCCCTATGCTGTGGAACAAAATCCCGGTACATGTGAGGCAGAGCACCTCGCTGGCCTTGTTCAAGAGAAATCTTGACCAATGGATGGGAGATCGCAGATATACCCCAGGAATTACCTCAGTGTCACTGCTCGACAGAGGCACAGCAAAATAATGGGTATAGTTCCCCATACTAAAGGGGTGGCGTAAGCCACAAAACAATGGGCTAGGCTTATAAATGCCCTCGGGCAGATAGCCTAGTATGAACCTATGAACCTATGAACAAGGAGGATCAATATAGCCTGAATTAAACCCACAGCCAGACCCAGTAAACAAGGAAATCCAAGGAGTAGATACAGGCTTAAATTTTGTTTGACAGGAAAAATGGGACCAACAGTGTTAATGGCAGCATCAGCTTCTGAGGGATAGGCACAACACCAACAGGAAAGGGCTTCCTGTTCTCTCTCCCAGGAGGGCCAAGAATGGTTTGGTTTTCCCCTTGCCCAATAAGAGGACCCCAAAAGCCAGAGAGGACATGGTTAACCCTCAAGTCCATATAGGATGTAGGTGCTACATCAGAAGGATCTGGGGTAAAATGGAGTGGTCTGAGAACTAATGGCCACTGCAGAATCACTCATACGCAGCAAAAAGATTGCTAGCTTGCTGTGATGGCAGTGTGTTTGCTTATCTTTCTGCAGCTGGAAGGACCAGCAGTGGGACAGATTGTTCCCTGGTCAAGCCAAAAACTGTGCCCCTTTCCTAGGGAAAAGCAGAAGCTAATGCCAGTAAACACTTCAGAGTCGCTTGTTTCACAAGTAGTTTAACAATTTTCCACTCCCACAAAAGTACAGTTTTGTACCTACCATAAATGTAGATGTTAGAGTGCTAATACAGCTGCAGTCATAACAGATGGGTTCTCCTACCATCAGGCGGGTGGGTCCTCGGTCGGCAGAATTCCAAAGTCTAGGTCCGGCGTCGGTGGTCATCGCTTCTTCCCTGACATCAGTGCGACAGGGGTATAAAAGAACCAGCCGACGCCATTTTCTTCAGTTTTTCTTGCCCCAGATGTCAGGTGCCCCCAGAAGGAAGGCAATACATAAAATTATGTAATAATGCAATGCAATATAATCAAAGACCAGTAGTTGCAAGCAAATACACCATAAAAGACCCCTAGAGGGGAAGGAGTGAGGGAAACCTGGACTGCAGCTGTATTAGCACTCTAACATCTACATTTATGGTAGGTACAAAACTGTACTATGTTAATCGTGTATACAGCTGCAGTCATAACAGATGGGTAGAATCCCAAAGCTAAGAAAGGGGTGGTAGGCCCTAGGTGGAGCTAGGAGGAGCCAAAATGCCCTGCAAGACTGCAGTGGCAAAGCCTGCTCTAGATTTGGAGTATAATGGTAGGTTGTAGTGCCTAGAGAAGGTATGCACAGAACTCCAAGTGGCTGCTTCTAAAATATCCTTGGTAGGAACTCCTCTGAGGAAGGCTGCAGAGGTGGCTGTGGCCCTGGTAGAATGAGTTCTAATGCCTGTAGGTACAGTTTTGCCATGAAAGGAATAGCAAAAGCGTATGCAGTGGGCTATCATTTTGAAATGGTCTGTTTGGATATTTACTTTCCTTGAGCTCCTACCGCATACGCCACAAAAAGCTGTTCTGATTTTCTGAAAGGTTTTGTTCTGTCCAAATAACGCAGTTGTCTGTGGATGTCCAAGGAATGCAGTAATCTCTCCTTTGTTTTGAGGATTAGGATAAAAGGTAGGTAAATGTATGGCCTGATTTAAAGCTACCTTGGATACCACTTTAGGCATAAAGGACGGGTTGGTACATAATGAAACTCTGTCCTGATGGAAGATGATAAAAGGCTGGACAGCCATAAGAGCCTGTAGTTCTGAAACTCTACGAGCTGAAGTGATAGCCAGAAGGAAAGAAGTTTCAGAACAAATATTGTAAATCTGATGAGGCAGCTGGTTCAAACGGAGGCAAAGTCAGTTTTTCCAGAATGAAATTAAGATCCCAAGCAGGTATTGGTGGTTTCCTTGGAGGTCTTAAATTCTTAGCCCCTCTGAGGAACTGTCTTAATAGAGGGTGAGAGAATAAAGGTGGATCAGTGTTGTATTCTGCAGAAATGGCTGAGGCATGGATTTTGATGGAGAACGAACATCCACTGCTTAGCAGTTCAGCCAAATATTGTAGTATTTGAGGTAAATTCAGTTTTCCAGGGCACTGGCCCTTTCTCATTCCAAACAAAAACGTTTCCATTTTGCAGAGTAAGCTTTTCTAGTTGATGGCCTTCTGGCCTCCAAAATGACATCCTGCACCTCCTTGGACAGCAGGGCCTGCTGCAATGCTAAGGAATCTTCCATGCGGCTAGATTGAGTGTTTTCAGCTGACTGAAGAGTTTTGAAGCTGTGCAGAGTCAGAAGAGGAGGCATTAGAGGCAGGGTCCATGGTGGGGAATGAGTCAGGCTCCTCAGGAATGGGTACCAGTGTTGCCTTGGCCAGTCCGGAGCAATGAGGATCATCTGTGGTCTGTCTGCTCTGGTCTTCAATAGGACTTTGGGCAGCAGAGGAAGAGGTGGGAAGGCATAAACTGTCATTGATGTCCAACTGAAAGAGAGAGTCCACTCTCCAGGCCTTTGGATGGAAGATCCTTGAGCAGAATTTTGCCAATTGATGATTTTTGTGGGAGGCAAAGAGATCTACGTCTGGCCTTCCCCATTCTTGGATTATTTCTGTAAAAAACTTTTGGATGCAACTTCCATTCATGTGGATGTGTCATATTCCTGCTTAGGTTGTCTGCCAGCGTGTTTTCCTTGCCTGGCAAGTACTGTGCTTGTAGTTCCATTTGCAAGTCCATGGCCATGTTCCAAAGTGACATGGCCAGTCTGCATAAAGGATAAGAATGTGTTCCTCCCTGCTTGTTTATGTACCACATAACTGTGGTCTGTTCTTATCAATAGCTGACCTGGTTGTAGAAGGTCCTTGAAAGCTGTAATAGCATTTATCACTGCTAGCATTTCTTTTTGATTGATGTGAAGGTGCTTTTCTTTTTGGGTCCATTTGCCCTGAATGCACCGGTCTCATGTGCGCCCCCCAGGCGTAGTCCGAGGAGTCTGTTGTGATGACTTGATTTGCTTGAGGCTTGCTGAATGGAAGACCTGTGTTTGTTTGGCATGCTTGAGCCCACAACAGAAATTCCTTTTGCAGACATGGAATTAGTGGTATTATTGCAGACATGGAATTAGTGGTATTATTGTTTCCAAACTGTGGCTGTGTTGAGACCATATGTTTTTTAGGTACCATTGTAGTTCTCATATGCAGCTTTGCACATGGGATTAGTAAGATGCAAGATGCCATGAATCCCAGAGCCTGCAGGATTTTCCTTGCAGTCAGCCTGGTGCAATTTGCCAGTGTTCTGAAATATTGAATTAGTTGCCCCTGCTTCTCTGGCGTGAGGTAGGCCATCTGGGTGTTTGTGTCCAAATTGGCACCCAGGAAAATTATCTTCCGAGAGGGTATTAGTCTTGATTTCTCTTTGTTGACTGTGTATCCTAGAGAGTTTAATAACATTATTACATAAGCCAGATGTTTCAGAAGAATGTGCTTGCTGTCCGCTTGGATCAGGCAGTCGTCCAAATAAGGGTATATTTGTATCCCTTGAAGTCTGCAGTAGGCAATTACTGATGCCAGACATTTCGTGAATACTCTGGGCGCAGTAGATAAACCAAAGGGCAATGCAGAGAATTGATAATGGGTTGAACCTGCAAGAAATCTGAGGTATCTTCTGCAATTTTGTCTGATTGGGACATGCAGGTATGCCTCCTTGAGGTCCAATGTTACCAGCCAAGACTCCTTGCCCAGCATGGGAAGAAGTTGCTGTAGAGTGAGCATCTTGAATTTTGGTAAGAGTAGAAATGTGTTTAGGATGGATAGGTCCAAAACAGGTCTCAAATCTTTTCCCTTCCTTGGTACCAGAAATAGCCTGGAATAAAAACCTTGACCTTGTTCGTGCGTAGGTACCTCTTGAATAGCTTTCATGTTTATAAGATCTGAAATTTGCTTTTGTGCCTCTGCCCTTTGATTGTGTGGCAGGTATGGCATGCCTTTAATTTTTGGAAGGTATGAAAATGGAATTTGTAGCCTCTGTTTATAATGTTCAGGATCCATTTGTCCTTTGTGACAATATGCCAATTTTTTGAGAACAGTGCCAGCTTTCCTCCTAAGGGGGCTGCCATTTGAAACCTGGTTGGCATGCAAAGGGTAAAGTCATTGGTTTTGCTTTCTGAAAGATTGCGAGTTGTCCTCACCACCTCTTTGTGTAGGAGCTTGCCATGGTCTGCCTCTGTACGAGCCTTGTGTTTGCCCTCTGCCCCTCGGGCGCCTGTATCTGCCTCTTTGGGGTCTGTCTGTGGCAGGAAAGGACCAGTTTTTTGGAAGGCCAATTTCTACTAAAACGTGGGGGTTGAACCTGCAGAAATTCTCAGTTTGCATTGATTTAGCCTTTTCCTCCATTTTCCATAATACTTCCTCAGCATTTGCCCCAAATAGTACATCCTTTTGAAGAGGGGCGTCTATTTAGCTTCGACATGATCAGGCAAGGCTTGTTCCTTGAGCCAGGCATGCCTACGTATGACTGAGCCTGTAACAGCAGCTCTACATGAGGCCTTTAGAGCATCAAAACCACATTGTAAGGTATGTTTACCCACTAGTTCTGCACTATGCATCAAATCCTGCAACTCCTTCATGTCTGGTTGTTCAGGTTGTGATATTTTACTTTTCAATTGAGATAACAGAAACTGTTGGTATTTTAGCATATGAAACTGACAGTTTAAGGCCCTCATGGATAAGGTAGCCGAGGTATATACCTTTTTTCCCCACCTTACTAAAGGATCTGGAATCTCTCTCAGAAGGCAATGGGTTTTTGGCAATGGAGGCCTTAACTCCCTTGGGCCCCTGTGAGATGGTTTCTAGGTCAGCAGCATGGCTTTTGTATAGAAATTGGTGTGAGTCAGGAACCCTGTAGTACCTGTCAGGCTTAACTGGAGCTGGAGGAAGAGAGTCTGGGTTAAGGCAGGCCTCAGAGTAAACATCATCTAGGATGTCCAGGACAGGAGGAATAGCCAGAGGCCTGTGCTGGGGTAACAAATGAAATTCCCTGAGCCTTTTCTTGGAATCTGAATAATCCTGGCCTTCCCAGTGGAAGTGTTCCCTTAAGGTATGCAGAGTTTCACCAAATGAGTAATCCTCAGGGGGGGGATACAGAAGGAATAGATTCCTCTGCATCAGAGTCTTCAAAAGGGGAGTAGGACTGTTCCTGATAATCAGAGTGCCCTGAAATAATGGAGCCCTGATCAGAGGAGGGGGAATCTTCCTCCACTCTGGGTCTTTTGTCCGGAGGTGGCTGAGAACCTCTGATTAGAGTAATTAAATCCTCAGCCATTTTAAGCATCTGTTTCTTAGGCATGGGGCCTGGAGATGGGCCCTGTGTAACTGGTCTCTTAGGGTGCGTGGTAGCTTTAGACTTGGTGAAAGCCTTGATGGAGAAAGAGGAAGGTCTGAAGACACCTTGAGTGGAGGTGGACCTGTCCACATTCTGTGTTTCAACGCCAAGCGTGGCTTCGGTATCTGTAGTCAGGGTGTGGGCCGAGGAGCCTGCGACTTCGGGTACAGGAGACACTGCCAAAGATGCGTCGTCGGTAATCAGGGGCTGCGTAGGCGCCTCGCTGAGAACCGGACCACGTGTAGTCGGCTTTGGCGTGGTGTCGGTAGAGGCCGTGGACCTAGGGTGTCGGTCCTTGTCTTTGCGTATTTTTAGACAAAACCGAAGTCGGAGTATCCGACGACATAGTATAGTTAAATGCTTTCCCAAAATAATGCTGGGCGAACTCCGCCCGACACTTAAGTGCGTTTGTTGAATGTAGCACAAAAGCGACAGACCGAGACGTCGTGGTCTGGGCCTAAACAAGGTATACAGAGGGAATGGAAATCCTTATGCGATATTTGCTTCCCACAAGAAATACAATTATTAACTTTGTCTGACATCGGTCAGAGGCAAGAAAAAGTTTCCCCAACGGGGTACTTAGCTTTTAAGAAGACTTTGGTTCCAAATTTTTCGTAATCTCAGGAGCTGGCCGACCGGCACTTGCGAACTGCTTCTGCTTCGGGCACCGCGCGGCAAGAAAGACTGAAGAAAATGGCGTCGGCTGGTTCTTTTATACCCCTGTCGCACTGACGTCAAGGAAGAAGCGACGACAACAGACGCCGGACATAGACTTTGGAATTCGGCCGACCGAGGACCCGCCTGACGGCAGGAGAACCCATCTGTTATGACTGCAGCTGTATGCATGATGAACATCTGAACAATTCACAGAAAAAAAAGTGTTACTTGAAACAACTTCAAGTGACAGGAAAGAGGATTCAGATTTAAAAGTAGTCTTGACATTCCATTAAACCACCAACTCCTAGCTGTAAAATTACTTTCCAAAAAAGGAAAGTGAAACTACTGAATGGAAGGTTTCCCCTCAAAGGGGACACATCTGCCCAGCATAAAAAAATGGCACAAGTTGACAGATCACAGAAAGCCTCAGAGAAGCATACGCCAGCAGCAGTAAAGCTCTGAAGTGCTTATCTTAGTCAGCTCGAGCTGCTACAGTTTGGGCATGTGGATGGTGCCCTGAAGCTTTAGAAACTGGCCAGCTGTTTTATCCTTGGCAGGACACAACCCCATGCAGCTTAAGCTGCTGAAAAGATCAACATACTACAATATTAGCCACAGCTGGTTTAAGAGTACGCAAGAGTCCATATAGCACATCTAAAGATCCACTTAGCCTATTCCACAACAATTGGTGCTATTTCTTGTTCCCTGTATGAACAGATAGCTACTGCAAATTTGTAAAAGTGGTTTAAGCTGCATTGCAACTTCTAGGCCACTAGTTATCAAATTCCAAAGCAGCATGATTAAAGTATGCAAAGAGACAAACTGAGCAGAAAACGTAAAAGCACTGCAATGCTTCATTGCACAACAAACGTAAAAGCACTGCAATGTTTCATCTACAAAGCAGGATTTGCAAATAATTTTCCAAAGGCAGATTTTCTGGATGAGCTGTTTTGACAACTGCCCATCTCTAGCTCTGGGAACCTTCTAGTCATAACTGTAAGAGTGATCTATGAATACTGTACATCAGTGTCGCACATCTACCATAAATGTAGATGGCTCAACCAGCTTCAGAGAATTCCCTCCTGCCTACACCATCTCCTTTATACCTAGGGATGGGGTGGGAGCCTTTCCCTTATCCCATCCTAGCTTTAGCCTATTTTGTATACCCCCTAAATGAGTCTGGGGCAAATCTGGGCATGTCATGTTCCTGGCACCCCAGAGAGAGTGCGCAATCAAACTGGGGCAAGACGACCTAAAGATGGCACCAAACAGCCCTTTGAGAAAACAAGTTCTATGGCATTTAGAAAAGCCTTGTACTTCTGCAAGGCAGGAAATTCTGAGTAATTAATGCAACTCTCAGCTACCAACATCTAGTGTCTGCCGAATACCTGCTTCCAAAAACTAAACCCACCGGAACACAGCTTTCTTTATGCTTTCACATACAACATAACATGTGATGCCAGGATTGTCACAATGATTCTTTCCATGAGGCAACAAGAAATGTTACAAAAAGGTAAACATACCATTTCAGATGTACAATGAGAACTAACCATGCACAGCAGTACAAAAAGCCAGGAATTCCTATTCTACTCCAGGGGCAGGCTTTACTGGACAGTACTCGTTCCTGAATCATGTCTCTTCTGCTGCACCAACCAATAACTTCTGAAGTTCACGTTAAATGTGCAATGAGCACTTACCTTTGTATTTGCTGCAAGCTCAACAGCATGCTCTGTGGACACTGCATCACTGGGGTAGAAGACAGTACAAGTAGGAATAGCACGAAACATGGCTAGGTCCTCCAAGGCCATTTGTGAAGGGCCATCCTCTCCTAAACCAGGAAAAAAAAAAAGCCTCACTAACAGAAGGCACTGGTTTAACCACAAATCAAATGTCAGATGAAGAGAAAATTGAATGTGTTCGTGTTAATGGCACTAAACTACTGTTCACACTTGACTAGCTATAAAGACCATCAAGCAGCAGTCACTCCAACCATCTTTCTTTTCCACCATAAAGTACATAGAAGAGTATACTGGAATAGGGAAAAAAACAAGTCAGGAAGAACCTGATATAAGAAATTCAATAAGTTTTATAGCCAGTTACAATAGATTACAAGTAATATCCATGTTAGGTTTACACAAAAAAAACGTTAATAGCATGAGAACTGTGCCAGAACAGAGGTGAACGTGTACTAGTAGACAAATGCAGAGGTCTGCAATAAATACCTGTACCTGTGTTTTTTTTTTGTTTTTTTTTAAATATAGAAAGGCTGTTGAAATGTGCTAAACGATCCTGAGAGTGCACTCTGGCTTCATAAGAAACAAGTTACACTACACAATTGGGGAAAAAACTGCACACATTTTAGCCACTAGTAAGGCATTTGGCAACAAATACAAAGCCTGCACAATACAGCTTTAATACACAATAGCTAAAAGCTTAAGAACACGGCAGTCATTCCCAGTCAATCCTAGAACAGCTTTTGTGAAGCAATGAAGTAGAAAAGGACATTCTGTATCTGGCTGTATCTGGTTTAAGGAACAATAATTATGGTTAACTGTAGAGGCCTTTGACTGTGCGCCCATTTCTGTTCCACCCATCTTAAACTCTATTCAGTTACTTTTTTTTTTTTTAGGGAGCAGACAATCTGCATCCCCTCCTTCAGGGTCTCTCCCCTCTCACCCCAACTACCTCTGAAGAATTACCTCTGAAGTTACACCTGCTCAGCCAAGTGGAACTTCCCATCAGTGTGTGAACTCTGACATTGAGATCAGAGTTACAGAAGCAGAGTCCCCCACTTTAGAGATAAAAAGGGGAACTGTCTCCATAAAAAATGCTAGGAATGTACATTTCAAATAGGGTGGCATACAGAGTGATGGGACAGTTAACAGTACAGTGGACAGAAGAAACTCTGGGTTAGTCCAAAAACTAATCTAAAGCGATACTTTACTAATCATGCAATGTTGAATAGTTGGGCTGCACCTGCAGGACTGGACTTTTATAGTAACTGTTCATAGGTTGGTACTAGACTAATCTGCCCTAGGGCCTGTACAAGCCTAGCCATAACAATTCCCTGGCTACTTCTTCCCACAATATTTGCTTCCCTGGACCAGTCTAGCAATTTGATGCTAATCAGTGCAAACAAAATGTAAATGAACTGCTAAGGTACATGTTCCTTAACAGGCATTCAAAACAGTTTGCAGGTGTGGTCACCCAAAAAGGCTTAGAAATATCAAACCACTAACCTGATCCTGTACGCTCATCTTGGTTTAAAGACTAATACTGAACACAAAATTTGATTCTAGTCACAAAATAGTATTTGCCTGCCTGAAAACAGTGGCCAGCATTAAGAATTCACAGCTACTTTGAGGTAAAAGTAGCAACTGGCTACAGATACAGCTTTTACTCTAGAATACCCATCTGCTCAAAAATATTAGTTAGTTAAAAGTTATTATACTTGATAACTTACCAATGGAGACTCCACAGTGAGAGCCACATAGGTTGATGTTGCTTTGAGAAATCGCACCCATACGAATTTGGTCATATGCACGGGACAGAAAAGCAGCAAAGGTACTAACAAAAACAACATTCCTGTCTCTGGTAGCGCAACCCATTCCAACACTCACCTGCAAAGAATGAATTATGAGTAAATACATTCAGTATTACAACAGCACAGCTATTTTACACTGGCTTGAATGATGCAAAGTTTAGCTATCAAATTATGCAGATTATGTCAACAGTAATTACCACTATAATTCTTAACTGAGGGGACGCAGGACAGAACCTACGGGGCTAGAACCATTTCATCCTCCATGCAATGGAACCCAGACATTGAAACCTGAAAAGGCAAAAGTGCAATGAAACTGCCAACAACTGGTTAGGAAATAATTGCATCATTTCCCCTCTCAGCAATGGGCTTACATCAGTTACAAGCCTCATGTGACAGGAAACTGCCATTTGGTCCCAGATTACTACTTATACCCATACCAACATTACTCTGACTCATCACTGCCCCCGATTTGCGTAAAGGCTGTACATCAAAAAATTAGGGCATAAAATATTGCACAACTATAGGAAGCCAAACTATACTAGCAACTCACCTAGGGCTCTCAATCAGCCAGGGTCCCCCTGAACTTTGGAGGGGTGGGAGGTTGGCATAATGGTTAAGGTGCTTACCTTAGAAACTCACTGTGCAGGGTTTGATTCTGACATGAGGTAACTGGCTAGGCTTAAAATGGCCCATAAGGGCAGTTAGCCTAGTACTAACCTATGAACCCATAGAAGTCTGAGAAGCCTCTGTGGATGTGCAGAAGTTCAGAGCCTGGGTCCAGATAGTCAAGTGTCTGAGCTCTCAAGTGCTTCAGCAAGTGCTTTGGGAGAGACGTCCAACTTGAGGCATGCAGCTTCAGTTTCAAGCCTATGTTTTTGCCTTGTGCTTAGCAGGCTTGGCCATCAGGTCAGAGGGATCCTTGTGCTTTTTGTCAAAAGCTTAATGCTCTGGATTTCAAGGTAGATCACGAGGGAGGGACAACCAATTATGGTGAGTCTTTGGTATGAACGTGGCAGAGGAGTTGTGGTCCTGCTGAGGGCCAAAGCAAAAAAGGCAATGGGTACAAACTACACTACCTCATCTTGGAAGACACATCTTAGCAAGGAATAAGAAAGAAAAAAAAAAAAAAAAAAAAAAAAAATACAGAACATCTGGGACTGGCGGCAAAGTTCTGAGGGTGGTGCGTGCAAACATCTTACGGCCATTTGTTGGTGGACTATATCAGACATACCACACACCCAAGGTAGTAAAGATTATGGCATACTGGCAGATGTCGGGTTGCCACCTTGACAGGTGGCTAGTCAGGAATACTGAAAGATGAAAAGGACATCTACATTCACAAAGGTTGCTGATCCAGGCAGATAAAGCTTCAGATTTCAGATCTCAGCCAGCAAATTCTTGCCACAAGCACAGCCCATCAAGTCTTCAGTAGCTTAAATGGGTCTTCCTTTGATGAGGACCTCCACAATTTTTTTCCTTAAAGCCAACCCCCATGTTCTCTATAAAAAAAAAAAAAAAACTGTTGCAGTCAAATGGAATAGCACATGTGCTAGCAGATTTACACCAGCAAGACACCATTTGCAAAAAAGTCATTTGATGAAGGTTGTTAGGATTGTTCTTTGCAATCCCTCAGTTAATCTCCTTTTCCATTCCCACAATTGGGGAGCACACACCTTTAAAGATACAAAGTTCTAGGTGGTTATGGAAGATTTTTTTGACAGCACTTTGTGCATGTACAGAAACAAATCCCCAGCATGCAGATAAACACTCAGCTTACAGGGCATTTTAAATGGAGATAGAAGATGAACTGGAACAGGAGGGCAAGGACCCAACTGAAGAGAATTCCCTCCACAATGAGCACATACAATAGTCAATGGGTGCCCTCTGCAGTTAACTGCTGAAGAATTCCAAAGGTGGTTTACAAAAAGCTGGAGCTAAAGCACAGCACTAAGACAAAAGCTCAGAATGACCTAACTATTTGCACAATGAGCAGACTGAACCACTGTTTATGCCAAACTAATGTATCAAATTACCTACAAGTAACATTTCTGAAGCATTAAGTGATTGGACACAGTATTACAAGGGTTCTGCATGTACTATGCTGACAAGCAGAAAGACTGTATGTAAGCAATGGTTTATTCTTTCCCTTCAACAACCCTCCAATGATGCCATTTGATTTTAGCCTGGTAATGGATCCTTCATACCATATGCTCAGACACCAGGACTGTCATACCATATGCTCAGACACCAGAGGACTGCTAGCATTCAAAGACATGGTCAAAATCTTTCAGCAAAGATGCTTTTGCTCAAACATCACACCTCTGTCATCTATGTAAATGGTTCCACATGCAGTCCCCCCCATGGTCAGTGGCCTTTCAGAGGCTTACTTATGAACTTACAGCTGCCAATATTCAATTCAATGCCAACCTCTGCCAATATTCAATTCAATGCCAACCCCAGACATACATTTTAAGGCAGTATTTTGCAAGTTTCTCTCTCTCGTTACTTTACCAGTCTCTCCTCAACTTTTTGAGACAACTCAATCACAAGCGCAGTACTCAACTTCACCTGGATTATGCCAGTATTTTTTTTCTTCTCGCTGCAGTCTTAAGCTAACCTTTCACTGCCATCACCTAATCATTCAGTATACTGCTGGAACTCTTGCGTTTTACCTTCCATCATAAACTTGACTTATCAAATGTATTTTCCGTACATCAAGCAAATCCTTGTTACTTTGGCAGATATGAATAAACAGGTTTGTACCTACCATAAATGTAGATGTTAGAGTGGTTATGCTGCTGCAGTCATCACACTTGGGTTATCTGCCGTCAGGCGGTCCCGCAGTCTGCCTGAATTCCAAAGCCTTGGTCCGGCGTCTGTTGTAGTCGCTTCTTCCCTGACATCAGTGCGGCAGGGGTATAAAAGAGGCAGTCGCCATTTTCTTCAGTTTTTCTTGCCCCAGATGTCAGGTGCCCCCAAACTAAGAAGGCAAAAGAAGCTTGCAAAACATACCTTGGTGCAAAGCAATGGTACTAGTTGTAAGCAAATACACCATATAGACATGCATCCCAAAGGTTGAAGTACATGGAGGTATAAGAAAAGGCCTTGTTAGAAAGAAGGGATGGAGGGAGGGTAACCTGGACTGCAGCAGCATAACCACTCTAACATCTACATTTATGGTAGGTACAAAACTGTACTATGTTCATCGTGCTATGCTGCTGCTGCAGTCATCACACTTTGGTAGAGTCCCAAAGCTATGGTTGGGTGGTAAGAGCTAAACTGGGTTAGGTGCAGCTAAGATGCCCTGCAGAACTGCAGTGGCAAACAGCTCTGGTTTTTGAGTACAGAGGAAGGTGGTAATGCTTGGTGAAGGTGTGCACTGAACTCCAGGTAGCTGCCTCCAGAATGTCCTTGGTTGGGACTCCTCGGAGGAAGGCTGCTGAGGTTGCTGTAGCCCTGGTAGAGCGAGACCCAATACTAGCAGGCACTACTTTCTTGTGGTGTGAGTAGCAAAAGCGGATGCAACGTGCGATCCATTTGGAGATGGTCTGCTTTGAAATGGCCTTTCCTTCTGAGCCTGGTGCATAGGATACAAGGAGTTGGTCAGATTTTCTGAAGGCCTTTGTCCTGTCCAAATAGTAACGTAGCCGTATGAATGTCCAAAGAGTGAAGGAGTCTCTCCTTTATTCTGTGGGTTTGGATAAAAGGTAGGCAAGTGTATGGTCTGATTGAGAGCCACACTGGATACTATCTTTGGCATAAAAGAAGGGTTGGTGCGTAAAGATACTCTGTCCTGATGGAAAATGATGAAAGGTTCCACTGCCATAAGGGCCTGCAGTTCTGAGACTCTGCGAGCCGAGGTGATAGCTAGCAGCAGGGCTGTCTTCCATGCCAAGTATTGAAGCTCTGCTGAAAAGGCTGGTTCGAAAGGAAGTGTTAACTTCTCCAGAACAAAATTTAGATCCCAAGTTGGAGTAGGTGGTTTTCTGGGGGGGTCTTATATTTTTTGCCCCTCTGAGAAACTGCCTTAGCAAAGGATGAGAGAAAATGGGTGGAACCGTATCATATTGAGCTTAAATGGCTGAAGCATGGATCTTTATGGATGAGAAGGAAAGGTCTTTGTGTAGCAGCTCAGTTAAATATTGGAGTATGTGCAGAATATTTGGGATACCAGGATTTAGGCTTCTGGCCTGGTTCCATACACAAAATCTTTCCCATTTGTCGGAGTAAGGTTTTCTGGTGCTGGGCCTCCTGGCCTCCAAAATTACATTCTGGACGTCCTTTGAGAGAAGTGTTTGATAATTTAAGGTATTTTCCATGCAGCTAGATTTAAGGTCCTTAGCTGACTGCGAAGTATCTGAGTGTTTTGTTGGGTTAACAGCAGAGAGAATGGAGGTAAGATCCATGGAAGGCTGTGAGAAGTTTCGGAGTAGTGGGTACCAGTGTTGACGTGGCAGTCCGGGGCAATGAGGATCATCTGTGGTCTCTCCGATCTGGTTTTCAGTAATATCTGGGAGAGTAGAGGCAGAGGTGGGAAGGCGTAGACTGAATGATAGGGCATCCACTTTCCAGGCCAGGGGATGGTAAGTCCTTGTGCAAAATTTTTGTAGCTGGCAGTTGTTGGTTGAGGCAAACAGATCTATGTCTGGTGGTCCCCACCCTTGAGTTATCATTGAGAATACTTGTGGGTGTAGTCTCCACTCGTGAGGGTCTGTCAAATTTCTGCTTAATTTGTCTGCCAAAATGTTTTTCTTTTCCTGGCAGGAATTGTGCTTGCAGTTGTACTTGGTAAGTTAATGCTGTGTTCCACAAGTCCATTGCCTGTCTACATAGTGGGTAGGAGTGCGTCCCTTGTTTATGTACCACATAACTGTGGTGTTGTCCGTCCTTATTAGGAGTTGTCCTGGATGCAAAAGGTCCTTGAAGGCTGTTCGTGCATTTTTTACAGCTAGCATCTCCTTTTGATGTGTAGCTGCCTTTGGTTTGCAGACCATTTGCCCTGTATACATTGTCCTGCCATGTGTGCACCCCAGGCATAGTCTGATGAATCTGTTGTAAAGGTTTGGTGGAGGTGAGACAAAAGGAAGGCCCTTGTTTGCTTGGCATACTTGAGCCCACCATAGAAACTCTTTCTGAAGGCAGGGAGTGAGAGAGTTATAGTTGCTACGAGGCTGTGTCTGTGCTGGGACCATACACTTTTTAGGTACCATTGTAGTTCTCATATGTAGCCTTGCATATGCAATTAGTTGAATGCAGGATGCCATGTACCCCAATGCCTGCAGGAATTTCCTTGCAGTGAGCTGGGAAGAAGTTGCCATGTTTTTGAAGTACTGAGCCAGTTGTTTTTGCTTGTCTGGCGTGAGGTAAGCCATCTGGGTTGTTTTATTCAAGCTGGCACCCAGGAAAATTATTTCTTGTGAGGGTATTAGTTTTGTCTTCTTTTTGTTTACTGTGTACCCTAGGCAACTTAGCAACTTTGTCACAAATGCCAGATGCTGTAGTAGGATGTCTTTGCTGTCCGCTTGGATCAGGCAGTCGTCCAGATATGGATAAATTTGTACTCCTCGCTGTCTACTGTATGCAATTACTGATGCCAGGCATTTCGTGAATACTCTGGGCGCAGTAGACAAGCCAAAGGGCAATGCAGAGAATTGATAATGCGTTGTGCCTGCCAAAAATCTGAGGTATCTTCTGCAATCTTGTCTGATAGGGACATGCAGGTATGCCTCTTGGAGGTCCAACGTTACCAGCCAAGACTCCTTGCCCAGCATGGGAAGAAGCTGCTGTAGTGTGAGCATTTTGAATTTGGGAATGTCCAGGTAAGTGTTTAGAATTGAAAGGTCTAAGATGGGTCTCCAGGCTTTGTCCTTTCTTGGTACTAGAAATAGTTGAGTAAAATCCTTGACCTTGCTCTTTTGCAGGTACCTTTTGAATTGCTTTCATGTTCATGAGGGCTGAAATTTGTTTTGGTGCCTCTGCCCATTGGTTTGTTGGCAGATTTGGCATGCCTCTCATCCGTGGTAAAGTGAAAATGAAATCTGTAGCCTCGGGTAATAATATCCAGAACCCATTTGTCCTTTGTTAGGATGTGCCAGTTGTGGGAAAAAAGCCAGTTTTCCTCCTAGAGGTGCTGCCTGGGAAATTATGCTCGGCAGGCGAAGAGGAAAGTCATTGAGTTTTCTGAAAGGTTGAGATCTGTCATCTCCCCCTCAGAGAGGTTTACCATTGTCTAGGCCTGAAGGTACCCTGTGCCTGGCCTCAGCCCCTAGGGCATCTGTACCTGCCCCTTTGGGGTCTGTCTGAAGCAGGAAAGGACCAGTTTTTGATGGACAGTTTCTGCTGAAGCTAGGAGGTTGTACCTGTAAAAAATCTTTAACTGTTTGCATTGATTTTGCCTTTTCTTCCATCTGCTTTAAAACTTCCTCTGCTTTGACACCAAATCATGCATCCTTTTGCAGTGGAGCATCCAGTAACTTTGCTTTGACATGTTCTGGTAAGGTCTGCTCTTTTAGCCAAGCATGTCTAAGTATTACAGACCCTGTGACTGCTGCTCTACATGAGGCCTCCAAAGAAATCAAAACCACACTGCAAGGTATGTTTTCCCACTTGTTCTGCTGCATGCAACAAATCTTGCATCCCTTTGAAATCTAGTTGATCTGTTTGAGGGATCATTTTCTGTTTTAACTGATTAAGCAAGTACTGCTGGTATTTAATCATGTGGAATTGGCAGTTTAAATGCCCTCATGGCCGAAGTGGCAGAGGTATACACCCCCCCCCCATCTTTCTAATGCCCTGGAATCTCTTTCCACAGGTAGTGGATTCTTAGCAGTAGAGGCCTTAACCCCTTTGGGACCCTGGGAAATGGTTTCTGGGTCTGCAGCAGGGCTTTTATATAAAAAGAGACTCGATAGTATCTGTCAGATTTAGGTGGTGCTGGAGGTAAGGAATCTGGATTTAGACTGAATTCAGTGTAGATATCATCCAGAATGTCCAAAACAGGTGGAATGGCTAGGAGTCTGTGCAGAGGCAAAAGAAGAAGCTCTCGGAGTCAGAGTAATCTTGTCCTTCCCAGTGGAAATGCTCTCTCATGGTGTGCAGGGTTGCTCTCATGGTGTGCAGGGTTTCCCCAAAAGAGAAGTCTTCAGGGGGGGAAACAGAGGGAATAGACTCCTCAGCATCTGAGGATTCATAGGGAGGGAAGGGGTAATCCTGTTCTGAGTCTGCTGAGGAAATGGATTCCTGGTCAGGAGGTAAATCTTCCTAGAGTCTAGGCCTTTTGTCAGGAGGGGGCTGGGAACCTCTGATAAGGGTAATCAGGTCCTCCGCCATTTTGAGCATTTGTTTTTTAGGCATAGGGGCCTGTATGGGAGTCTGTGGACTTTAACCTTTGGAAGCTTAGCGTATGACTTAACGGAAAGAGTAGTCAGTTTAAAAACGCCTTCTGAAACCGAAGGCCTGTCCACAGTCTCCAGATCACGGCCAGGGCTGGCGTCCGCGAGTTGAAGAGGAACCGGCTCCAGTAGTCCGGTAGATTCTGACAGAGGTAGTTGTATTTTCTAAATCTGTGGTAGTCCGGGGCTGCGTAGGTGTCTCACTGAGTACCGAAGACCCGGCAGCAGGCCTAACCGATACCTCGGTTTCTGGTCTAGGCTGCAGGTCTTTGTCCTTGTGTTTTTTTAAACATAGCGGTAGTTGGAGGTTCCGACAATGTAGTTGAATTTTCTGCCAAAATAATGTCGGGCGGTATCAGCCAGACGCTTAATAGTGCGTTTATTGAACCTAGCGCAAAACAGACAACCAGAAACGTCGATCTGGGCCTAGGCAAGGAATACAATAAGAATGAAAATCCTTGAGGCATTTGCTTCCCACAAGAAATACAATTATTAACTTTGTCGGACGTCGATCTGAGGCAAGAAAAGTTTCCCCAACGGGGTACTTGGCTTTATAAGACTTCGGCTGAAATTCTGTTTGAAATCTCAGGAGGTGGCCGACCGGCACTTGCGAACTGCTTCTGCTTCGGGCACCGCGCGGCAAGAAAGACTGAAGAAAATGGCGTCGGCTGCCTCTTTTATACCCCCTGCCGCACTGACGTCAGTGAAGAAGCGACAACTGACACCGGACCAAGGCTTTGGAATTCAGGCCGACTGCGGGACCGCCCGACAGCAGATAACCAAGTGTGATGACAGCAGCAGCATAGCACGATGAACATCTAGCACCATATGCAACAGGCATAGTTTTCCTTGTTTATAGTTCTATCAAGTCATACTTCCACAGTCTCAACATTGTGCTTATGATGTCCTGTACAAGGTCTTACCTATACTCCACAAAAAGTTTATGGCCCATTAAGTTCTCCAAAACAATTATTTTTCCATTCTTTGGACTAGCATTTTCCCAGATCTGAACACTTTCAGTTTTAGTCTTATGGAATAAAAGATTTACCTTCCTGAAATCCCTACTCCGATACCATTCTGAAAAGGCTTCATAAGACATTCAAATAAAGCTACTAAGTTACTGATGGAGTTTCTGTATGTCAGAAACATTCCAAGTTTCAAAAACCATCACAGTAAATTGACAACCAATTCTGAATTCTACTGCAATACATCAAGAAATGCTATGAATGCCATCTGTCTATACACTGCTTGCCCTCGAGTCTCAACCTTTAAAATGAGATGGCAATCCAATAAAGTTTCTTAAAATTTAATTGGGTATTACAGCAAACTTACCTACAGTGTAGCATCCATCAGCTCTCAAAAACACTTCAGGCACTGAAAATGCCCAAAACTGCAGTCATGCATTTCACTTGTGGGAAGGTACAAAAGTCAGGAACTCATTAGAACATTTGCCAAGTTCTGGCTAGTATCAGGAAAAACTCTGGTGGAGCATAACAGACCATTTCAATTGTAAATAAGGGTTTACTCTCTATAGTTCCAATAGCTATTTAGCTTTAGGGGATGCAAATAGTTTTGCTTTGTAACAGCCATGATGCTGACCCATTCAGCACATAATTTCTTAAATTCAGTTTTCTTCTACTTTACACAGCAGAACAGAGTTAAATGTTCCTTTGAGTATGTCCAATGCAGTTAAATCAAGTCTTTATATCATGGAGGAACAAAGTATTGCGGGACAGTGTAGACCTGTCAGTCTACAGAGGATTTCGATCCAAGCTTCCCTACATGAGAAATGGATACAAGCAAGCATTCAGAACTAAAAAATGCTGCAAGCATGTAACAGATACTTTACTTTAGTAGAGGCACATTGCTAGCACAACACTGAACAGGCATTCCCACCACTTTGCCAATAAATCCCACAAACGTAATAATGTTTAGTGTTAAGCTTGACAACACTAAATTTGCATAAACTGCTACAAATTTTTGATGCAAACATATCTGCCTTAAGACTTGGTCAACAAGTCTTTCGTATTACAAACAATGCATACAACCTTACAGGCTTGGTTAGAGATAGCTTTCATTGACAGTCTGGCCATTTCCACTGAAATAGCATTCCTGAATTAGCTTTTACCTGCACGATTTAACAGCATACCCACTCAATTGGAAACATGACTGGCACAACAGGTATCAATTCAGTATTTGTGCAGTCTCACCATGGGTACTACAAGGGTGATGTAGCCTGTGGCTTCAGAATGGTCCTTGCAATAAGAGGAAATGTCCGCTTCCCAATGTCTTTGGGCAGCAGCTATGTATACCTTTGTGCCAAGCCAGTCACGTCCAGAAGGCAACTCTTATGGGGTTATTAGCTCAAATCAATTCAGGACATATAGCAAAATGGTAAGCAGATGAATGCATGAAATCACGTGGGTACTAAACACGGGAAAATCCAGGCACCATGTAAAACCACATGAATGAGAAGTTGGCCAAATATTCCCAGGAGTGCATTCTTTGAAGGGGAACCAGAGGATAGACTAGCAGTCTGCATCAGAGAGGTAACGGGATTTGAACACTAGCAAAATCTCTGCTACAGTCAGAGGAAAGCTCCAGGTATGGCTCTTTAGAATGTCCATTCCAGACAACTTTAAGTGGTAGGCAAGCATGAATTCTCAGTCAACCTGCCATAAATTCCTCGGCAAAGCATTTGTAGTCAGTGTAATAGCGGAATGCAAGCAGCCTTGGAACGGACGTTGCAGGCATTAAGCTTCCTGGATGCTTTAAGGGACTTGCTTTTTTCTTTTTAAATCAGAAAGTCCAAGGCAATTTTCCGCAGGACCTGCAGGTTCATGCACAAAAAGGAACGGAACAGCCAAAAGGGGAAAGGATGGGGACAATTCGTTCAGCATAACGGTCGCTGGCTCAACAGATGTCTACAGCTGGTATCTGGCTTTTATACAATACTAAACTTGAGCGGCTAAGATACCAGCATTCCACTCTCTGACATGACTATTAGACTGTCTGCAAATGTCAGGCAGAGGGCAGATATAACTGTACCACTAAATGGTCCTGAAGGTGCTGTGGAAGGCCTCCGACTGACCCTACAGAATTTCAAAGCTAGCCTCTGTTTTTGGGTGTTCAGATTCCCCAAGTGATGTGTTAAAGATGCCCCTCAGAGATTCGGGAACAGTAGTTCCTTTGCTCAGGAAAGCATGAAGGATACATGTTCTTAAGACAGTTGAGATTTTGCAGGCTCTGTTCACCGAAATTTTCTTTAACCAAATCATTCGTTTTAACAGAATGCTCCATTTAAAGTGGATATTTCAAATGATTGCAACCAGCAAATGGAAAAATCCACACCCTCTTAATGAATTATCAAAACATTGCAATTGAAGTTTGCCAAAAGGAACAATCAAAGTCAAGGTCTTCCAGAATCACTTCATACATGTGGAAAAAAATTTAAACCACTAAATTGCCAACACTCTTGAAACAGCTTAACTTTTGACAGTTCAGCTGCGTTCCCCCCCCCCTTTTTTACTCTATTCATTTTAAAATTAAATGTCATCACTGGTTTAAAACGCAATAAAAAAGGTTCATAAGACAGTCTAGTACACACTTTTGAACGTTAGAGTCTAAATTGGGTACTTTACTCCAAGCACACTCAAGTGCTACACTCTTCATATAGCTTGTATGGGGGGGTGAGGGGTTACTGTGTTGACTGTTACTGTGTTGACTGTATTAGTCTCATTAGGCATGGGTTCCTCAGGTGAGAACTGAGGTAGCAAATAGTGTGAGAAATTTGGTCAGAGTACCAAAGACTCTACCTTTTTTCAACAAATAGTGGGATCTTTTACAACCACTTGAGCTACCAAGTTAGGAAGTTAGAACCTGTAACATTTCATTATGGCACACTTGCACACAGAGCAGCATCCCCAGCTTACGCTGCACTTCCCCTTAAAACTACCTGGCCTAACATCCATGGTATGGCAATGGCAGGCCTTCATGACAGCCGAAATCTACTCCTGGTCAAAAGGAGAGGAACAATGCAAAAACGTCTGTCCAAGTTCCACAGCAAAACAAATGCAAAATACTGTTGTAGACCCTCAATGGAGCAAGGTAATAGCATTTGATTAAAGTGACTGGATATCCTAATGCCCAAAACACATCTGGAATACACCTCCTAGAAGGCAAAGACTTAAGTCAGGAAATATTGCAGGCTGCTTTGCTAACGTCAGATTGCCCTTGAAGGATGCACACCAAACTGGGGCTGCAAAAAAAAAAAAAAAAAAAAAAAGCATTTCCAAGCCACCTTGCATGATAAAGCACTTTCTGATCAACCAGACCTGATTTAGGGCCTCAGTACAATAAACAGAACTTCTTGACTGAGGTTAGGAAAGTCAAATAAAAATGCTAAAGTTCATCCAACATAAAAAGCCCATCCTCGCATCAAGAATGCAAAATCCTGTGTGCAGTCTCAAGAGAGAAGCCCTACAAACCGAAACCCATGACTTGTTTTAGACTAGCATTTTAGTTGCACATACTTGTTGCCTCATCACAGCAAGAGGTTATCCCATTTGATTCTCGGCTTGGGAGTGCCTTCTGTGTGGAGTCTGCATGTCTTCCCCACGGTTGAGTGGGCGTGCCTTCATTGAAGGTTGGGCTGGCAACTTGACACCATAAAAAACTGCCAATCATTAGCAGACCGGAGTTCCGCTGTGGTGACCCCTAACCGGGAAAAGCTGAAAGACAAACAGATCAGTTTGGGAATGCATTCCAAGATATAGCAGGGCATTTCAAATCCCAAAGTGGGTGCCACATTAAGACAGGATTCTTCAGGTCACTCACCTACAGATCTCAAAGGACCTACAAGTTTCCTTATTTGGCAGTCTCGGGCATCCACAACTGTTCCAACTGCATGCTCAATAGTAGTTGCTAAAAATACTAGTTTTAGCAACTAATGCTACCAGAAATGAATGCCAACAGTCTTCACAAAACAGACAAGCTGCTCTCAAACTTTGCAGGCAAAGTATTTGCATTATGGCACAGCTGGCATATTTACCAATATCTGGCTGAAAAAGGGAAAATTGCCCAAATATATGCTTAGTTGGAGTGGACATGCTCGGTTGCTGGAGCACATTTACAAAAGGCTTTCAAGAATTTTTCCAAATAAGAGAAACTCCAAAAAATGGCTATTACCTCATCTTAAGCTTACGGTCAATACCATAAATGACAGTCCAGAAAGCCACGTTTTTCACTGCTGTAGCCTCTTGGATGAACCAGGGTGGAAATTTTGCAAGGAAAATGGCGAGGTTGAGTTAACATCTTGCAGCATAATTTATGTGGCCTGGGGGAACAAAAAACATCCCCCAAACCTTGGCTGTATAATAACCACTCCACAAAACGTGATACACGTATTTCATAAGAACCACTTCACCTTATACAACTAAACTGAAAGACAACGAACATGAAGGGTAGGCTTAAGCACAGGTGTCTACATTTACTCTTTTGTAGCAAATTCTCTTAAAGTTGCGCAAAATACAAAGTCTCCAGTCAGGAGTAACTTTAGCATCTTCCTTCATTACAAAAGCATACCAATATTTAGGCTTCTATAACTAATGAAAATAAACTGGTCTTGCACATTTAACACTATGCTAAATAGCTAGCCTGATTAACATTGGAATGAAGGATTTTCAGTCCAAAAATAATCCCAGAAAGGAATATTTCTAATTTGTGTTATTCCACCCCTAAACCTTAGTCTCGTTTTCCCTTGTACATTTGATGTCCCCCCCCTTTCCAAAAAACCTCCGCCTGGTTCGCTCTGAAACCAGATTTTCTCTGACACCCTGAATAAGTGTGGCTTGTACAGACAAGTTGCCCAAATAAGCCATGACAAGTGTCTATTATCCATGCCCTTCTGACACCTCTTGCGCTAATTTGTGAAGCCTTCAGACGGCATACTATGAAAGTGCTTATTTTTGCTTTGAAAGGGCTACTCCCAGCCTCTATGGAAGGTGGTATCCTCCCATTTCCAAAATCTTCCTGTTCTGCTACACTTGATGCCAGGATGAATAGAAAACTGAGAAAAGTACAGTTGTGTACCTACCATAAATGTAGATGTTGGTGTGTATTCACTGTTGCAGTCATTACACTTGGGTTATCCTGCTGGCAGGCTACCCGCAGTCGGCCTGAATTCCAAAGTCCTGGTCTGGCGTTGGTTGCTGTCACCTCTTCCCTGATATCAGTGCACCAGGGGTATACAAACTGCAGCAGACTCCATTTTCTTCAGTTTTTCTTGCCCCAGATGTCAGGTGCCCCCAAGAAGGTAAGCAATACATTTTGGTTATAAAAAACTTATTCATCTACAAGCAAATACACCACATAGGTTGTATAGGATAGAGATGTATAGATAAGTCCCAACAAAGAAAGGGGGATGGTGGGTGGGTAACCTGGACTGCAACAGTGAATACACTTTAACATCTACATTTATGGTAGGTACACAACTGTACTATATTCATAGTGTTTCACTGTTGCAGTCATTGAATCCCAAAGCTGAGGTTGGGCAGCTGGGTCTAAATAGGATTAGGAGTGGCGATGAGGCCCTGCAGAACTGCAGTGGCAAAGCCTGCTCTGGATTTAGAGTAGAGGCAAGTGGTAGTGCTTGGTAAACAAGTGTGCACCGAACTCCCAAGTTACAGCCTCCAAAATTTCCTTGGTTGGTACTTCTCTGAGAAAGGCTGCTGCCCTGGTAGAATGTGGCCCAATATTCTTAGGCACTGATTTGCCATGCTGTGCATAGCAGAAACGAATGCAGTGCCCTATCCATTTTGAAAGAGTCTGCACAGCTTTTCCTCGTGATCCTGCAGCATATGCCACAAATAGTTGCTTAGTCTTTCTGAAAGCTTTTGTTTTGTCCAAGTAGAAGTGCAGCTGCCTGTGCATGTCCAAAGAGTGCAGAAGTCTCTCCCCTTTATTCTGGGGATTTGGATAAAAAGTTGGCAAATGAATGGTTTGGTTAAGAGCCACACTGGATACTACCTTTGGCATAAATGTTGGGTTTGTCCTTAGAGAAACCCTGTCCGGATGAAAATGATAAAAGGTTCCACTGGTAATGCATTGAGCCAGCTATGAATCTGAGGTATCTTCTGCACGATCGTCTGATTGGGACATGCAGGTATGCCTCTGAGGTCCAAAGTAACTAGCCAAGCCTTCTTGTCCAGCATGGGTAGAAGTTGCTGCAGTGTCAACATTTTGACTTTTGGAACATCCAGGAAAGTATTTAGAGTAGTCAGGTCCAGTATTGGTATCCAGGCTTTGTCCTTTCTGGGTACCAAGAAAAGTCTTTAGTAAAATCATTGTCCCTGCTCTTGCTGTAGTACTTTAGCCCTCATGTCAGTGAGAGCAGAAATTTGTTTTTGTGCATCTGCCCATTGATTGTGTCAGGTCTGGCATACCTTTTGGCCTTGGGATGGTGTGAAAGTGGAAGCTGCAACAGAGAAATAATATTCAGTACCCATTTGTCCTGGGTGATCATGTGCCAATTGTGAGGAAAGTGCCAGTTTCCCCCCCAAGGGTGCTGCCAAAAGGTAAGTGCTTGGCATTGGTAGAGGAAAGTCATTGGAACGGTTTCCTATAAGGTTGTGATTTATCTTCTCCTTTGGGGGCTGGAGCACCCCACTGTTTAGGTCTGTATGAGCCTTGGGGCTGAGATCTGCCTCTTGGGCGTCTCTGCTCTTTGTGGCCAGACACTGGAAAGGACCAATTTTTAGGCAGCCAGTTCCTGCTAAATCTAGGTGGCTGAACCTGTAAGAAATCTGTCTGCATTGATTTTGCTTTATCCTCCATTTTCTTTAACACCTCTTTTGCCTCAACACCAAACAAAGTATCATGCTGTAATGGAGCATCCAATAATTTTGCTTTAACATGATCAGGTAAACTGTTCTTTTAACCAAGCATGCCTTCCAATGACAGAACCTGAACTGCGGCTCTACAGGAAGCCTCTAGTGAATCAAAACCACATTGCAAAGTATGCTTTCCCACTTGTTCAGCTGCATGCAACAAGTCCTGCATTTCCTTGTTTTCAGGACATTCAGATGTTGTAAGCATTTTCTGTTTTAGCAGAGACATTAGGTATTGTTCTTAAAGCATGCGAAAATGGCAATTTAAAGCCCTTACAGCTAAGTAGCAGAGGTGTAAACTTTCTTCCTCCATCTGTCCAGTGCTCTAGAATCCCTATCAGAGGGAACAGGGGTTTTTTTTTGCAGTGGAAGCCTTGACCCCCCCCCCCTTTCGGGCCCTGAGAAATTATTTCTGGATCAGCAGCAGGGTTTTTATAAAGAAATTTGTGTGAATCTGGAACCCTGTAGTACCTATCTGGCTTAACAGGTGCAGGGGGTAAAGAATCAGGAGACAAACTGGATTCTGAAAATACATCAACAATATCTAGCACAGGAGGGATAGCAAGAGGCCTGTGCTGAGGCAATAAAAGAAAGTCTGAGCCTTTTCTTGGATTCTGAATAATCCTGGCTCTCCCAATGGAAATATTCCCTCATGGTGTGCAGGGTTTCCCCAAGAGAGTAGTCCTCAGGAGGAGGCTGAAGGGATAGATTCTTCAGCATCAGAGTCCTCATAGGGAGGAAGGGAATATCCCTGTTCTGAAGAGGAATTAGAAATAGAAACCTGGTCAGAGGAGTTGTAGTCAGTGTCTTGCCTAGGCCTTTTATCAGGAGGGGGATGGGAACCCCTGAACAAAGTAATTAGGTCCTCAGCCATTTTAAGCATCTGTTTCTTCGACATGGATGCTTGAGAGTGCTGTACTTGTTTGTCTTTAAAGGTGTTTTAGACTTTGCCTTAGGTCTGAAACCCTTCAGAAGCAGATGCCTGCTCAGCGGCTCCGGACCCATCTGAGGGGATAGTTTCCGTAGGCCCAATACCTTGAGTTTCCAGAGGCCTAGTCTCCACGTGGGAGTCTGAGGTGGCATGTGGCTCTGAGGTAGCGGGTGTCGGTGGCTGTGAAAGTGCCAGAGAACCGGCGACTGGCCTAGAAGAGGCTTAGTCTGTTTTGGACCTCGGATGCCTGTCCTTTTCTTTGTCCTTGTGCTTTTTATGAACGGTTGTTCAGATAGCATTATATAGTTAAACCTTCGGCCAAAGTAATGTAAAGCAAAATCGAACAGACGCTTTACTGCGTTGGTTGAATCTAGTGCGTTGGTTGAATCTAGCACAAAACTGACAACTAGCAACGTCACGGTCAGGGCCTAGGCAAGGAATACAGTAATAATGAAAATGAGGTATTTGCTTCCCACAAGAAATACAATTGTACTTTTACTGACATCTGTCTGGAGCAAGAAAAAAAAAAAGTTTCCCCAATGGGGTACTTGGCTTTATTGAAGACTGAAATTCAAATTTCGAAAATCTCAGGAGTTGGCCGACTGGCACTTGCAAACTGCTTTTGCTTCGGGCACCGCATGGCAAGAAAGACTGAAGAAAATGGCGTCGGCTGCAGCTTATATACCCCTGGCGCACTGACGTCAGGGAAGAGGCGACAGCATCAGACACCAGACCAGGACTTTGGAATTCAGGCCGACTGCAGGTAGCCTGCCAGCAGGATAACCCAAGTGTAATTACTGCAACAGTGAAACACGAACATCTAGGAAAAAAGGAGAAATTATGTCCAAGACTATATGTCAGTTGGTTCAGAGGGTTTTGCAACTTTTGAAGCCAGAGCCACTATTCTTTAATCCAAAAATCACAGGTTCTCACTGGAGATCATTTCAAACACATTCTGTTCAGCCATACTACAGGAAGCTGCATCACTACAGGCTTCCGTCTTCTGTTTCATCTATTCAGCCAGCCAAACCGGCCAGCCACCGTACCGAAGCAGAGTGAAGATTTCTTCGGACCCAGACACAATCCAGGATCCTCTTGGACCTGGCTAATGGTTTCTTCCTTGTATTCCATTATTGCTACTTCTCCAATCTGCCTTTCAAGACTGAAGCAATTTAATCCCACTTCCAACTGGGGCAGATCTGCATCGGAGCAGAGTATTTGTTCTTGGATGAGAAGTTCTTGGATTGCATTGGAGCAGACTGAAATCGGAGCCAAAAGGTCAGTTCAAACAGGGTAGGTTTGGAAACAGGTTTTGTAATCCATTCCTACCTCTTGAGCCTCAGTGTTTAAGACATTTCAGTTCAGACCTCAGCCTTTGCTCCAGGCCATGTGATACCCTGGTTGACTCAGGATTTGGGACCCAAGGCTAGGCTCCCCAAAATCTTCCAGTCCCACTGAAAGCCAACCAGAAATCTAGATCCACCTCCTCTAGAAGAGATCCCAGCCTTCAAATCCTCCTCCAGAACATCCCACAAAAGGATGGACACGGGAAACATGAATGCAAAAGGCAGTACCTGGATTCCCATCCAAATTTATTGCCACAGATAGACACCAGTGTTTCCTAGATCCCCCAACCTCCTTCCCCCAAAGGCATTTTATTCAGAGAAATCAATGAACTCCTTAAGAGAAAGGGGAACAGTCCTCCCAAAACACCTCTGACAGAAGTCATTTTTCTTTGAAGCTTTTGATTCTGGCCAGTCTACATCCCAAGTAGCCCCACCGCATGGAGAAGAGAGTCTTAACACAGCCAAACTTCTCCAAGAAACCACATAAGGTCCCTCCTCAGAACTGCCCCCATTGGAGCAAGGGTCCCAGCAATGAACAATGAGGAAATGAGCAGGGAATCTCATGTGTTTGACAGATTTGGGGAGACTATATGCCTCATCTACATTCTTGGCAAGAGTGCTGAATTATCTGGCATGTTAAAAAAACATGCTGATGCACAGCTGGCTACCCGCTAATCCTTATCTAATGTTTGTATACATTTCATCACCAATACAAAGGAAGAAGCATCTAGATCAGTCTGCACAGGCAGGACCATCAGGAAATATGCCTGAATATTGGACAGGTTTTGCAGAACACTCCCGCCTCCTTATGAAGAACATTTTTTGGTCCCAAAAGTATGTAAATTTATAGAAAGGACAGAGCAAATCCTTTTCCGTTGTAGGGATCAATTCTCAACTCCTCAGAGGACGTCTTTGAAGCAAAAAGGAGGGAAAAAGTGTTTTCATCTGACGCTTCTGGAGATAGCTCCTACATCAAAGGGAGGAACTTGTAGGAAGTCACCCTAGGGGCAGAGGTGGTCCAAAGGAGGTCCTTTGAGAAGCCTTTGTGCTCAATGGCTGCTGACCACTGTGCTCTGGAGGCAGTTGGGGCACTTATCCCTGCAAACCAGGTTGACGTCTACTCAAGACAGATGGGTCGAGGGGATCATAACACTAGTCATAGGTGACCAATAGTAAGGTACACTGATGTCCCACTCACTAGGTTGAACAAGGACTAGGCTGAAGAAAGCAAGTCTGCTGTCAGGTGCCAGGATCTGCCACAACAGGTACAAATAGGACGGTCACTGTCCATGCTGGTGTGAACTGACATGTACCTCCCTGGACTACATGAAGGAGCTCTTTGATCTTGTTGCCCCAACAGGTATGACCCTAGCCCTGAGTAGCATTCTACCATGACCCATAATGATGCCACAGTAAAAGTAAAAAATAATTGCCTTCAACAATTTGCTAAGTTTCTGGTGTCATTCTAAGGGGATCCAGTATCTGCCTGCCTGGGATGACATAACTGACCGATCTCTATGCTTTGCCAGAAATGGCCTCAGTCACCCCTGCGCTTCTGGATACTGGCAAAAATTCTTGCTATCCCTATAGTGCCTTTTTTAGGCAATGTCCTAAAGACAAAACCGCCACTGTAACAGCTACAAGCAAACAGAGGATTATGCTACTCAATGCTAGAAGTCTAAATTTCAAAATGCACTCTCACGCCTTAAAAGGAGAACAGAAATCTGTGCAGTAGAGACCTGGTTCAAGGCTCTGGAGAGCACCCCTGCTTTAGCAGGCTACAACTCGTACCACACTTTTCGGCCCCAAAACCTGGGTTGAAGCCTTAAGGTGGTGGCATCTCCATATTCATGAAGGATATGCACACCTCCAGACTAGTAGCTCAACATAATGCATCAGAAATACTTCAAGGTACATCAAACACTGGGTTAAACTGCAATCCAGGTTGTAGCCTGCTATTAGATCCCCCCACCATGTCCCAAAACTCCCACTCCATATTCCTAAACACACTAGAAAATTAAGATACAACCCAAAACCCTTATACTGGGGGACTAACTACCCCTCCATTAACTGGGAAAATTACTCGCATACCACACTTGCTCAACATTTTCTAGAACTCAATTCCAATTCTTTGGACCAACTCATTCTTAAACCAGGAGTAGAAACATCCTCGATGTGGTCATTAAATTTTTCCCTGGTCATATCTGACCACAAGCTAATCACCAGGGATTTCCACAGCCCCCCCCCCCCCACCCCCGTAAAGGAAACCTTTTAAAAACTTCCCCTAAGCCAAGTTTGGGCTTCTAAAAAAACAGAGGTGGGAAACTTCATGACACCCATGCAAATAGAAAATAGGTGCAGGACTGCTGAATCATACACTAATGCACTGTATGAATACATACAGAGGTGCATGAAATGGGCCATGCCAAACAGAACCAAGATGCTTTCCTCAAAAAAGGAAGTCGATCTGGTGGTCCCCTAAAACTCCACAATAGAAGGAAGAAACTGTTGCAGAAAAGGGCAAGTCCCAAGACTGGAAAACCTCCCATGCTAGTCTCAACAAAAAACTGATACCGCATCATATCCTCTAAAGCTAGCTACGAAAGCAAAATTGCAGCAGACACCAAAGGCAACCACAAGGCATTCTATAGTTATGTCAAGAATCTACATGGCAATACTCCTAGTACAGTTTTGTACCTACCATAAATGTAGATGTTAGAGTGCTCATACAGCTGCAGTCATAACAGATTGGTTATCATGCAGTCAGACGGGTCCTCGGTCGGCCGAATTCCAAAGTCTAGGTCCAGCATCTGTTGTCGTAGCTTCCTCCCAGTCAGTGCGGCAGGGGTATAAAAGAGGCAGCAGACACCATTTTCTTCAGTTTTTCTTGCCCCAGATGTCAGGTGCCCCCAGAAGGAAGGCAAACAATGTTATGCAAAAATGCAATGTTGATAAATCAACAGTAGTTGCAAGCAAATGCACCATAAAAAGAGTACCCCAAAAGGTACTATGAAAAGGGTTTGTCATAAGGCCTGAACATCTACATTTATGGTAGGTACAAAACTGTACTATGTTCATCGTGTGTACAGCTGCAGTCATAACAGATGGGTAGAATCCCAAAGCTAAGTAAGGGTGGTAGGCACTAAGTGGAACTAGGAGGGGCTAGGATGCCCTGCAGGACTGCTGTGGCAAAGCCCGCTCTAGATTTAGAGTATAGTGGGAGGTGATGGTGCTTGGAGAAAGTGTGCACTGAACTCCAGGTGGCTGCTTCCAAAATATCCTTGGTAGGGACCCCCCTGAGGAAGGCTGCAAGGTAGCTGTGGCTCTGGTGGAGTGGGATCTGACGCATGCAGGCACAGTTTTTCCATGAAATGAGTAACAAAAGCGTATGCAGTGGGCTATCCATTTTGAAATAGTCTGTTTGGAAATAGCCTTTCCTTGAGCACCTGCAGCATAGGACACAGAGTTGCTCAGATTTCCTGAATGGCTTTGTCCTGTCCAAATAATAACGAAGTTGCCTGTGAATGTCCAAGGAATGCAGTAGTCTTTACCCTTTGTTCTGTGGATTAGGATAAAAGGTAGGTAAGTGGATAGTCTGATTCAAAGCTACACTGGATACTACCTTTGGCATAAAGGTAGGGTTGGTTCTTAAGGAAACTCTGTCCTGATGGAAAATTATGAATGGTTGCACAGCCATGAGGGCCTGTAGCTCCGAAACCCTGCGAGCCGAGGTGATAGCCAGAAGAAAGGCAGTTTTCCCTGACAAGTACTGTAACTCTGATGAAGAAGCTGGCTCGAAGGGAGGAAGGGTCAGCTTTTCCAATACGAAGTTGAGGACCCAAGCAGGGACTGGTAGTTTCCTTGGGGTTTTATATTCTTTGCCCCTCTGAGGAACTGCCTTAAGAGGATGAGAGAATAAAGGAGGATCTGTGTTGTATTGTGCAGAAATGGCTGAAGCGTGGATCTTTATGGAGAAGGAAAGTCCATTGTTTAACATCTCAGCTAGGTACTGTAAAATTTGAGGTATATTTATTACCCAAGGATTCTATCCCTTCTTTTGATTCCAGGCACAAAACAGTTTCCATTTGGCGGAGTAGGCCTTTCTAGTAGAAGGTCTTCTGGCCTCAAAGATGACATCCTGCACCTCCTTGGAGAGGAGAAACTGTTGTGAAATCAAGGAATTCTCCATGCAGCTAGATTTAGAGTTTTGAGATGGCTGTGAAGAGTTTTGTAGTTGTGCTGGGACAACAGAAGAGGGACTAGAGGTAGGATCCATGGTGGGGAATGTGTCAGGCTCTTCAGGAGCAGATACCAGTGTTGCCTTGGCCAGTCTGGAGCAATGAGAATCATTTTCGGCCTCTCTGCTCTGGCTTTTAATAGAACTTTGGGCAGCAGAGGAAGAGGCGGGAAGGCATAGACAGTCAATGTTGCCCAATTGAAGGAAAGTGCATCCACTTTCCAGGCCTGTGGATGATAGGTCCTTGAACAAAATTTTTTGAACAAAATTTTTTTCAACTGGCAATTTCTGTCTAGCAAAGAGAATGTCTGGCTGTCCCCATGCCGGAGTTATCTTTGTGAAAATTTGAGGATGCAACTTCCATTCGTGTGGATCTGTCATATTTCTGCGTAGGTTGTCTGCCAGTGTGTTTTCTTCCCTGGCAGGAATTGTGCCGGTAGTTGAATTTTCAATTCCAGTGCTGTGTTCCATAGGGTCATGGCTTGCCTGCACAGGGGGTATGAATGAGTTCCCCCGTTTGTTTATGTACCACATCACTGTGGTGTTCTGTCCTTATCAATAGCTGGCCTGGATGCAGTAGGTCTTTGAAGGTCATCATAGCCTTTTGCACGGCTAGCATTTCCTTTTGGTTGATGTGAAGGAGCTTCTGTTCGTGCCCATTTTCCCTGAAGGCACTGATTTGTCATGTGTGCTCCCCAGGCGTAGTCTGAGGCGTCTGTTGGTTTGGCATGCCTCTCATTTTTGGAAGGGTGTGAAAGTGGAACCTGTAGCCTCTGTCTATAATGTCCAGAATCCATTTGTCTTTTGTAACAATATGCCCATTTTTTGAGAATAATGTCAGTTTTCCACCCAAAGGTGCTGCCATTAAAGCTTTGCTTGGCAGGTGTAGGGGGAAGTCATTGTGTCTGTTTTCTAAAAGACTGATTAATCTTCTCCATCTCTTGGGGTTGGTGCTTGCCACTGTCTGGCTCTGAAAGATCCTTGAGGTTGCCCTCTAACCCTTGGACACCTGTATCTGCCCCTTTGAGGTCTGTCCATGGCTGGAAAGGACCAATTTTCTGAAGGCCAGTTTCTGCTGAAACGTGGAGGCTGTACCTGCAGGAAATCTTTCACTGTTTGCATTGATTTCGCTTTTTCCTCCATTTTCTTTAGCACCTCCTTTGCTTTAACACCAAACAATACATCTTTTTGAAGAGGTGCATCTAATAATTTAGCTTTGACATAATCTGGTAAGGTTTGCTCTGAGCCAAGCATGCCTACGTATAACAGACCCCGTAACAGCAGCTCTACATGAGGCCTCTAAAGCATCAAAACCACACTGCAAGTTATTTTTACCCACTTGCTCTGCACCATGCAACAAATTCTGCAACTCTTAAATCTGGTTGTGTCATTTTGCTTTTCAAAGATATCAAAAACTGTTGATACTTTAACATATGGAACTGACAGTTTAATGCCCTCATGGTTAAAGTGGCCGAGGTGTACACCTTTCTCCCCCCACCTTTCTAAAGAACTGGAATCTCTCTCTGAAGGTAATGGGTTTTTAGCAGTGGAGGCCTTAATTCCCTTGGGACCCTGTGAAATAGTTTCTGGGTCAGCAGTATGGCTTTTATATAGGAACTGGCGAGAATCAGGAACCCGGTAATACCCGTCTGGTTTAACAGGAACTGGAGGCAAAGAATCAGGATTAAGGCTGGCTTCTGTGTACACGTCATCCAATATATCTAAAACAGGAGGGATAGCCAGAGACCTATGCTGGTGGAGCAGAAGAAATTACCTGAGCCTTTTCTTGGAATCTGAGTAATCTTGGCCTTCCCAGTGAAAGTGTTCCCTCAATGTATGCAGGAAGTCCTCAGGAGGGGAGACAGAGGGAATAGACTCCTCTGCATCAGAGGATTCGAATGGAAAATAGGCACAATCCTGGTCCTCAGATAGTTCTGAGGTAATAGAAGCTGGATCTGAGGAAGGGTAGTCTTCCTCTAATCTGGGCCTTTTGTCAGAGGGGGGTTGAGAACCCCTGATTAGAGTAATAAAATCGTCAGCCATTTTAAGAATCTGTTTTTTATGCATGGTGCCTTGAGAGGGTGTCTGAGGAACCTGTTTTTTTGGTTTTCATGGCCGTTTTAGACTTAGTGAAGGCTTTAATAGAGGAGGAAGGCCTGAAGACCCCTTGAGAAATGGCAGGCCTGTCTGAAATGGCAGGCCTGTCTAAATTCTGAGTTTCCCTGCCAGGAGTGGCGTCTGTATCTGTAGTAGGAATGGGGGATACGGTAATGCATTGTCAGGTGCCTTGCTGAGTACCGGAGAACCGTAGTCAGCCTTAGCGTGGTATCAGTAGGGGTGGGGTGCGGTCCTTATCTTCGTTTTTGCTCAAAACTGGAGTCTGAGTATCCGACGACATAATATAATTAAATCTTTTGCCAAAAAAGTGAAGGGCGAACTCCGCCCGACGCTTAGTGAGTTTGTTGAATCTAGCACAAAAATGGCAGGCCGAGATGTCGTGGTCTGGGCCTAAGCAAGGTATACAGTAAGAGTGGAAATCCTTATGCGGTATTTGCTTCCCACATGAAATGCAATTAACTTTGTCTGACATCGGTCTGAGGCAAGAAAAGTTTCCCCAACGGGGTACTTGGCTTTCAAGAAGACTTCGGCTGAAATACTTTCGTAAATCTCAGGAGCTGGCCGACCGGCACTTGCCAACTGCTTTGCACACCGCGTGGCAAGAAAGACTGAAGAAAATGGCGTCGGCTGCCTCTTATACCCCTGCCGCACTGACGTCAGGGAGGAAGCGACGACAACAGACGCCAGACCTAGACTTTGGAATTCGGACGGCAGGATAACCCATCTGTTATGACTGCAGCTGTATGCACGATGAACATCTGCTCCGAGCCACAGCACAATAGCAACACGCAAACCGAGCCAACTGATATTGCCAATCTACTGGAAGATTCAGTGCAAACTTTACTTCCCTTTCACCCACCTAAAGGGCCCATGAATGCCAAGTTCCTAACATCATGGCTGCACAGGTTAAACCGCACTGTCCAAAGCCAAGAATACAGCTTCCATGGGAACTGACAATATCCCTGGCTGTGTTCTGCATGAATTGCAAAGTGAACTGGCACCACACCCAAATGCCCTGTACAATCACAGCCTTATTTCAGGCTTTGTTCCTACCGAATGGCACACTGCTACAGTCATCCCACTCCACAAAGGGTGAGCGACTATAGCCCCTGGGAACTACTGCCTCCATTAGCCAGACTAGTCTGATATGCAATGGTATGGAGTGCATCATCACAGACCATATAAATAGGGACATAGGGAATCTCCAAACTCTGGACCCATCCAGTTTGGGTTTGTGAGAAATAGACCATGTCTGATCACGGACTGCCTCACCAGAGCAGTTGACAAAAGGTAAGGGGGTTCACACAGCCTACCTCTATCTTGCCAAGGCCTTTAACACCATCCCTCACTCAGGAATCTGATAGGGTTTTCACAAACTAGGCATAAAACCCTATGTCACAAGGTGGGCTGAAAACTGGCTCACTGAGAACCCACACGGTGAAGGTAGCAGACTCCAAATAGGACTATAGACCAGTTACAAGTAGAGTCCAAGGATCTGTCCTGGGTCCTCTCCTGTTTGGCATCTACGTCTCTGAAGTAGAAGCCAAAACAAAGGGACTCTGGCTGAACAAGTTTGCAGATGACTGCAGACAGAGCCATTGACTCTCCAACTGATTTAGACACATTCTACAAAAAGGCCTCAGAGTCCAATGACTGGTACCAGAACCATGTCCTTGCACTCAATTCCAAACAGTGCATAGTCATACCCTTTGGGAAAAACTGTGCCCATGAACTACCACAATCGGTGGTAGTCGACTAAACACTGAAGGTGTGAAAAGATCTGGAGAGACAGGTTTGACAGCAACCTCTCCTGCGGATGACCACACTGTAATGAAATGCACAAGTACAGTGGCAAATGGTTTTTCATCCAGGAAGAAAGAGGTATTAGGTCTAATGAGGGACGAGTCAAAAGGGACTTCCAGAACATGCCCCATTTGGCATGTACCTCACTAGACACCTTTAACTGGAAAGGCCACAAAAAATCCTCACTAAGAGGATCCTAGGCCTTAAAAGGCATGCCCTATACAGACAGGCTCAATATCACCTACTTGGAGGCGATCTCTGCCTGATCTACAAAGCCATGTCTGACCCAGAACTGTAGACATGCTACATCTAAAGAAATCCCATTCCTTACGCGCCACACTCCAGGGACCTCAACCTCCTCATTACCACAATAAAAAACGGAACATGCTGGAGGGGACAGGTTCTTGACCCAGAGACTACCCATGCTCTGGAACAGACTTCCCATTCACATCAAGCAGAGCACCTCACTGGCCCTCTTCAAGAGATCTGGATGAGTGGATGGGTAATAGAAAATTCACCCCAGGGATCACTTAAGTGGTCTTGCTAGATAGGGGCACTAGGAACCAACATTGGGCAGCATGATGCCAGGGAATTTTTGGGCTCGGCTTATATAGTCTCCAGGGCCATTAGCCTAGTAATGACCTATGAACCTATAACAGGCTACCTCAACCCCCTTCCAGTCTCCCCTTTTAGCCCCCTAGACATCAACATACCACCTTGTTACTAAAAGTTATAGTGCTAAAAATAAACAGGACCCTAAAGCCAGTTTGGGACCAAAGTTACTTGAACAAATTTGTAAAAATATTCAGATAAGTCATGGTAGCGTCAAATTTTTCCACTGAGGGAGAAGATCAGATGTGTTTAGATCAAGCATGTGTAGTACCATATAAAGATGGACAGGACACTAGGAATAGTCTGCTTCCAGCTGGGAGTTCAATTCAGAGCTCTGCCTTTGTTTCATGACAAGCCCCTGACATGTTAAACAAATTTAGTAGTGGCTCTTTTTTTGACTGCAGTTGTTCCCTTATTTAGGCAACTGTCGAGTTATCACCGCTACCACAGATTTACTTGTCTGAGCCAGGGAATCTACTACATTTTTGTGCTAAATTCACCATAAAACGTTGAGCAAAGTCCAAACTTCTTCCAGTTTAATCTGTAGAGTTCATAGGGGCTCAGTTGGATACAAAGCTTCAAACCGCAACTTCCCCAAACAAGGATTACAACCATTCATCCCAAAGCTTTGGCAACATTGTCCTGTCAGAAGCTACCACCAAAAAAAGAATTCAGTCTTCTGGGCTCCATGGCAACCTCAATCACCTTGGCTCTCCTGGACAAGTACTACATGAGCATTCTGCACTGGACCTTTGCAGTCCAATGGTCAAAGATTTGTAAAATACAGATCAAGCGGTGGGAGTCTCCACGTTCCACAAGGACACCCCTTTATTCTCAAAGCCACTGTGATCGTGGACATTCCAAGGTAATGCCCCCTCCCCACCCCACATGGGGAAGAGCCCAAGCAACATGGTCATTACTAGGCTAGTCTACAGAGTCCAAGATGACAAAAGGCCCACAATGGGACAGATAACATGGCAGTCTGGTAAAAGGATAGAGATCTTACCAGTTGTGTTGAGATGCCATGAGTGTGGTAAAGAGAAAACTGTGAAAAAATATTGCTAACAGCAACACATTCCAGGGAAATCCTGTGCGCTAGTGGACAGGTTGAGCAGATCTATCCCTCTCACTTATGAGAAGCATCTCAAACCCATAATCACAATGCAGATTTTCAGCCACTGAGACAGACCCTGCTGAATCTCTGCATCTCCCCAAAATACTAACTGCAACAAGTTTTTTGCTCTGATCTCCCAGGAAGGGGAGTTGCAGAGGGATGACTTGACTCAACTGGCCCTCAAGACACTCTGCATTCCCTCTCACTTTCCGAAAGCATTGGTTAAGATCCCAGTCACCCTTACAGCCCCCCTACTGCTAGTTTTTCCCTTCATTGGGCCTCCTCCAGTCCACCCTCCCGGAATGCTGGGCTTGGCTTCAGAGCTCTCACCCAGGTATTTAATCCTCCAGTTAAGCCACATGGTCTCTCCAACTCCAACTATGGCTGGAGTCCAGGTTTTCATCCTCTGTTTCTCAACTGCCCAGGTAGAGAATCTAGCCTTTTTTGGCTCCTCTTCCAGGAATTTTTGGGATTTGCTTATCTTTTTCAGAATGGAGCCAGCTATTCCACTACCAAAAGTACAATTAACAGCCATATTTTACTTTCACATTGGCAAGAACCGCATCTATTGCACCCTCAAGACTAACTACAGGATTTTTTTTTACTTTTCTATTATGCCCCCATCAGATCAATTTCCTGCCTGGGATACTACAATTTTACTGCAAGCCTCAACTAGCTCACCATTTGAACCTGCTAACAAAGTTGAATTTAGATTTTTTGGTGTTGTAATTGCGACTGAAGCAAGCCGAAGCAAGTCATTGAATTCACAAAACTTTAGGTTTTTAATAAATGTCAAAAAGAAAAAACAAGCTCTTGTGTCCCATTCAACCTCAGGATTTTTTCAAAAAAGGCAAGACTGGCATATTCACCTGGTTTAAAATAACCCATAGTTACATGTTCAAACAGCATTGTTTTAAACACTTTGGCAATGCTATTCAGCCAGTTTCTTTTCATCTGAGACACTAACCCCCCCCCATGGGCAAACTGAGGCAGTTCGGTCAACACAGGTGAATTACATGTATTAAGAGAAGCCTGAGCATCTGAGCCACGGCTTGAAACTGGCCAAGGCCAGATCTTAAGGCCCCTACATGGCGGAAGGATGGAAATGGATTCAAAAGTATATAACTTTCTAATGCAACTCAAGCAGTCTAGGTCAAAAAAGTCAGTTCTCTATAGTGAGGTATTGAAATTCAGATATTCAATCACCACCACTACTTTTTTGCAGGAAGCCCCTGAAAACTCCAAAACTCCAGACAACAGAATATTCCAACAAACAGCAAGCTTGGAACAAGTCTAGATTTTTAGCCGCTTGGACTCAACTTAAAGGACTCTGCTTTTTAGCTCCTGTGCAATAAAGGTAGGCCTATACAACAGCATTTTGCAGATTTGCTTTGAAAAACTAATAGGCAATGAATTTTGAAAGCAAAAGTTTCAAACCTAGTGCACATGCAAAGGACTGGTCGAAAAAAAGCTGCCCACTTACATCAGTTTTGCATTTGATTAAGAGAACGCTCCTATGTGATACAAAAATTACAATTAAAAAGCCAAAGCCTTCCTTCATGGATAAGGACGGGTTGCAAAAACCTTCGTCTTCACAATCAATTAGAAAGCCATTTCAACTGTTCAAAACTTTGCAAAGACCCCAAACTAAATAAGCCACCAGGCGGCACTTAAATCATGTAACCAAATCAAATGTTTGAGAGTTTTCCCTCTGTTTAGGCATTTATGGGACCCACAGATGTGCAAACTGAACAAGCTGAAAAGCTGCAAGCATCTCTAGAAGTAGTGAAAACATGTAGTGCTTGAAAATAAGCTTATTCCCTTGCTGACCATCTTTTAAAATTTTGTCAAATTACTCAAAGGCTTTACCTGTAAAAAAAGTTGCATTACTGCATATTTAACTCTGGTCAACTAGAACAGTACATGTAACAGTGTAAATACTGCACTCACCATGTTTTGTTCAGCAATGAAGCATTCAATGTAACGGTCAGGGTGTTGTTTCTTAAAGATCTCAGAAAAGGTGGAGTTCTTTGTGTCACCGTCTAAAGCAATTACCCGGCTATTTGCAAGACCAAGCTTGGCCAAGGCTTGGCCATAAGCCTTTCGAGTGGCAACCTGAAGAGAGAAAGAAGGGCCCATCAATTTCACAGTTCAAATTACTCCACATCTGCACAAAATTGGTTATGCAAGAAGACCTTCAAAACTGGAAATTGATATGGATTGCCTGTTTACATCAGCAAAACTCCCAGATACTCAGCTACTCTAAAGATACTCACTTTGGAAATCTTATTCCTCTCCATAACTGCCCCAAAGTACCATCAGAAATTTACAAAAAAAAAAACTAGCCACATAGTCTGTTTACAGATCTATTAGGAGAGCCAGAGCAACCAGTGCAGGGGGGGGGGGGGGGGACACCACCCCAACAAAAGTAATATAGAATGGATATTTAGGGTGACTAGGGGGAGGGAAGAATAAGGTTAAGCTAATCTGACTGAAGTACTACTAACTTTACATAAGAATTCAAGAAAGTACTTTAACTCATTACACCAGAGTACACCTTCAGGTATTTCTGCAGTTAGCTCCTACTGTGCCTCTAGGCAAATATTGCTTGTTTATATCTGCATTAATTCCAAACCCATACTACATCAGAATATTTTACCTTGAAGCATACATGATGGCAAATACAACTGTATTGATATTTGACCTCTGTCAATGAATATTTGTTAGAACTGTAAGAAGAATTTAAAGGCTCACCACACTCACTGGGAAATAAAGGTGTACACTCAAAAAGCTGTACTAGAGGGAAGGAGTTAAAATGGGCTCAACTACAGCAAAACTTGACTGTACGCAGAAATAAGTTCCAAGTCCTACTACAACAGATACCAATCATTTAAAGCTACACAACCAATGTTAGACTATAATAATTTCCTGACACAGGCACATTAACACACACAACCACTTCTCCAATGTTATTTCCCCATCACCTAAGAGGACAAATATGGTTCTGAAATTGTACAACCAGCCCCATTACTAACTTCTTACTCTGAAGCCATCCACTCAAAGCAGTAATGGGGCAAGGGGTGTACAACAGAACTCAGCAGCTGCCTCCTTATGTTCTGGAGATGACCCATGGTAACACTGCTCACAATAAACAAGCTGCCTCAACAGGAATCTTGTCCTCAAGCAATCCAATATGGAACACAAGTCTTGTGCAATAACAGCCTGGAAAGTTCCAGAAAAAATACCTACTTCCAGGGATAAACAAGATAAAAACAGGTGCGAGCCTAGAGAGCCAGTGATATGACAGGAAAACTGCCCCGACTACACCCCAAGCAGCCAAGGTACTGGCAACTGTAAGATGGGGAGCACCTATCAGGGTCAACATACCTGAAGGCAACTAGCATTATATCCCCTAGTGTAGGCTGGAACATAAAGGAGACTCTGGCCTACGTGGGAATGCACCGGGCAATGAGTCACTGGAGAAGTTAACTGCAAAAGTTCAGTTCAATGAAAGGTCAAATTTTCTGGCCAGAAGAAATGAAACATCTCAAACTAATGCGCCTACCAACTCTAGGCCAAATGGTACTTCCAACCATGGTATCAAGGAATGCAAATTAAACTGATGTGCATTAAGAAAATCCCAATGCCAACCACTCCTGGAGGGACAGAATGACTAGACCATGATATGAAGGTCATATACTAAATGCCCCCTCAAGCAGATGCTTGTTACAAACAAGGCACAAGCAACTTTTCTTCTGCTACTACAATACAAGCAGAAAAGGATGCCTTCCTGAAACCGTTCTAAATCTGAGACTTGGAAAGTCCATCCGACCTATTAAGTTAATAACTATAAACAAAGCAGCTCAGACAGTAATGTTCTTGTGGGAACTATACTGTGCAGAATAGTTGGGGGATCCACTAGATTCAAAATAAGGTTTGGCAAAATCTAGGTGCATGAATCTACAGACTAAATGCACCTGCACCCCTTGAATTAGCACAAATTGAAGGGAAATAACCAACTACAAAAAGAACATTACGGCACTTTAGCCTTAAGTACTTTTGACTGTTGCAGATTTTTGGATAAGTCTAATTCCAGATTAGACCCCAGTTTACACAAATTTCACAAATTTAATATTTACAGGATTGGGAGAAACCACAAAACCAAGACAGAGAGGCTTACCATAAACCTCACGCACAGTCCAGATGGAAAGTTCAGTCCAGACGGAAAGCTCTGGCCTTTTCCATCCCAACTTCCCTTTGACAGATCTTAAAGGGAAAAGTGAACTGACCCCTTACTCTGATGACCTTAAACTGGCTTGACGAATCATGCTTATTTGGCTGTAGAATCAACTCCTCTACTGTACCAGATCAGAGAAACAGAACGTTCGCTACCATGCATAGGCACTCTGCACAAGTCTGTACAAGGTTATCCACAAGAGAACAGATTCTAGCTTCCAACCCAAAACATGTGACTGTTCGCTGATGAGCTGTTGTGGAAGTACACCAGTAAAAAAAGTCTTGCAACTTGATATGCCAATAGTTGGAAGTTGTCTAGCTAGTTCATTAGTACACAGACTCAAACACTATGGAATCAGTAAATTTAAGACTGCTCAAAAACCTAACAGAAACCACCAATTCTGATCCCAAATGTCAGACTTCATTCTAGAAATCATAAAACAAAAGACCACCCAAACAGATGGTCTATCTTGAGAAGCTGTGTGTTTTTCAGTAGTTTTGCTTGCTGTTGCTTACTGGGTGTTAGCACTTTGTACACAATTTTAAAAGGATCCGACCTTTGAGGATTGAAGTGTAGGTTTATCTTATTTGTTCCAACAGCTTACCTCTCGAGTTCCGAGGCAAGATAGTTATATCATGGACTTGACCTTTATACCTGCTTCCGATTGGTTTGTTCATGAACACAACAGTGTCACCAACAACTGAAGACTTGTCCAAACAAGAAATGGATATGGAAAAATGCTTTCAGTGAAAAATCACAAAGTACCAGAAGACTAAATGACACTAGTGCAATAGAGTAGCCATCTTTTTGCAGAAGTTTACAAGGGAACATAAGCTATGATTGCTGAAGGCTCCAAGGACATGTGAATAAAACCGCAAGCTTCCTCCAATACCCACTTAATCTACTTGAGCATGACACACCTAGTTACAAAATGGGGAAGTGCAAGATAAAGCAGACAAACACGAAGTCCTCATAAGGGAAGATGGCAGATGCCACACACCATAATAGGAAGGAGCATCTCAAGTAATTCCTGCTCTGGATAGCCCCTTTCAAATCTATGTCAACCCTGTATAAAAAGGGACCACATTACCTTTTTAGTTGGACTTTTAAAAACGCTTGAATACCCTGAACCCAATATCAATGCTCAAGAACACTGTACCATGCTCTACTACCTGGGCTACTCCCTTAAGCTCGAGTGGATCAGCCTCAAGCTAAATATATTAAAACTGTCCTCTCCACAATGCACATTCCTCGACCAGACTCCACTATACAGGATAGGGCACATATAGGCATCCTTCATGCAGAGTGGCAACGACAGTCAAGTCCAACACAACAGATGCATCATGATGCAGAAGTTTGCCTTACCAGGAAAGTTCACCTAGCTCAAGTCCCTTTTTTAGAAGCAGTCCAAGGAGGGGGCGGGGGAGACAGACACCGGACAATGAATAAAATGTAATACTACCTGCAGGGTAATGCTTACGGTATTAAAAAACAGACAGTAAAGACATTGTACACTCAGTTACTGTCAAACACACATTCCCCATCTAGAACATATTAAGAGCAATGAATGCACATTTCAGTACATGCACTCAATGAAGTAGGATGTCACTAAAGCAGGAACAGAAAAAGTACAGTTTTGTACCTACCATAAATGTAGAGTGCTAATACAGCTGCAGTAATCACAGATGGGTTTTCAGCCGTCAGGCGGTCCCTTGGTCGGCCGAATTCCAAAGTCTTGGTCCGGCGTCAGTTGTCGCTTACTCTTCTGACATCAGTAAGGCCAGAGTATACAAGACACAGCCGACGCCATGTTCTTCAGTCTTTCTTGCCCCAGATGTCAGGTGCCCCCAAAAGGAAGGCAATACATAAATAAGGCTCATCTACATATGCAGGCAATGCAATGTAATGCAAAATCAGTGTAAGCAAGCAAATAAAACATAGCAGGATAACCCAGTCAGGTGGTATGAAGAGGTTGTTAGGCCCCATGCCTTTACCAAGTGGGGAAGGAGGGAGGGAAACCTGTACTGCAGCTGTATTAGCACTCTAACATCTACATTTATGGTAGGTACAAAACTGTACTATGTTCATCGTGCATACAGCTGCAGTAATTACAGATGGGTAGAGTCCCAAAGCTATGCATAGGGTGGTAGGTACTATGAGGAACTGGGTTGAGCCAGAATGCCCTGCAAAACAGCAGTGGCAAAGCCTGCTCTTGTTCTGGAATATAAGGGTAGGTGGTAGTGTTTTGTGAAGGTATGTACAGAACTCCCAAGTGGCTGCCTCCAAAATATCCTTAGTAGGAACGCCTCTGAGGAAGGCTGTAGAGGTGGCTGTGGCCCTGGTGGAGTGAGATCTGATACCAGTAGGGACAGATTTCCCATGATAGGAATAACAAAACCATATGCAGTGGCCAATCCACTTGGAAATGGTCTGTTTGGAAACTGGTTTCCCTTGAGCCCCTACGGCATAGGACACAAAAAGTTGTTCTGATTTCCTGAAGGACTTTGTTCTGTCCAAATAATAACGTAGCTGCCTATGGATGTCTAAAGTGTGAAGCAGCCTCTCCCCTTTGTTTTGAGGGTTAGGATAAAAGGTAGGTAGGTGTATGGCTTGATTTAAGGCTACCCTGGATACCACTTTTGGCATAAAAGATGGGTTGGTACAAAGGGAAACCCTGTCCTGATGGAAGATGAGGAAGGGCTGCACCGCCATGAGGGCCTGTAGTTCAGAAACCCTACGAGCTGAAGTGATGGCCAGAAGGAAAGCTGTTTTCCAGGACAAATGTTGCAGATCTGTTGAGGCAGCAGGTTCAAAGGGAGGCAATGTTAATTTTTCTAGTATGTAATTAAGGTCCCAGGCTGGTATTGGTTGCTTCCTTGGAGGTCTTATATTCTTAGCCCCTCTGAGGAACTGTCGTAAGAGTGGGTGAGAGAATAAAGGAGGATCCGTGTTGAATTCTGCAGAAATGGCTGAGGCATGTATTTTTATGGAAGAAAATGAAAGTCCACTGTTCAGCAGTTCAGCTAGGTACTGTAAAACCTGAGGCAAGTTCAATTTTCTAGGGTCCTGGCCTCTTCTCATTCCAACAGCAAAACCGCTTCCATTTTGCAGAGTAAGCTTTTCTAGTAGATGGTCTTCTGGCCTCCAAAATGACATCCTGCACCTCCTTGGAGAGTAGGGACTGTTGTGGTGTCAAGGAATTTTCCATGCAGCGAGGTTGAGTGTTTTCAGCTGACTGAAGAGTTTTGTAGCTGTTCTGAGTCAGTAGGAGAGGCATTAGAGGCAGGGACCAAGGAGGAGTATGTGTTAGGCTCCTCAGGAGTGGATACCAGTGTTGCCTTGGCCAATCTGGAGCAATCAGTATCATCCTCGGTTTGTCTGTTCTTGCTTTCAAAAGCACCTTGAGCAGAAGGGGCAGAGGTGGGAATGCATAAACGGACCATGCTGTCCAACTGAATGAAAGGGCGTCCACTTTCCAGGCCTTTGGATGAAAGGTCCTTGAACAAAACTTTCAGTTGATAGTTCCTGTGAGAGGCAAAAAGATCTATGTATGGCCTCCCCCACGCTTGGATTATCTCTGTAAACACCTGAGGATGTAACTTCCATTCGTGTGGATCTGTCATATTTCTGCTTAGTGTCTGCCAGTGTGTTTTCCAGTCCTGGCAAGTACTGTGCTTGAAGTTAGATTTGTCTTTCCAGAGCAAAGTTCCAAAGAGTCATGGCTAGTCTGCACAAGGGGTATGAATGTGTTCCTCCTTGTTTATGTACCACATTACTGTGGTGCTGTCTGTTCTTATCAGTAATTGTCCTGGATGCAGGAAGTCCTTGAAAGCTGTAATTGCATTTATCACTGCTAGCATTTCTTTTTGATTGATGTGAAGGTGCTTTTCCTTTTGGGACTATCTGCCCTGAATGCACCTGTCCTTCATGTGCGCCCCCCAGGCGTAATCTGAGGCGTCTGTGGTTATGACTTGTTTTGCTTGAGGCTTGCAGAATGGAAGGCCTGCGTTTACTTGACATGCTTGGGCCCACCATAGAAATTCCTTTTGCAAACATGGAATTGGTATAATTGCTTCCAAACTGTGACTGTTGAGACCATAAATTTTTTAGGTACCATTGAAGTTTCCTCATATGCAGCTTTGAAGAATGCAAGATGCCATGAATCCCAGAGCCTGCAGGATTTTCCTTGCAGTAAGCCTGGTACTTTTTGCTAGTGTTTTGAAGTACTGAGATAGTTGCCCTTGTTTTTCTGGCGTAAGATATGCCATCTGGGTGTTTGTGTCCAAGTTGGCACCCAGGAAGGTTATTTTCTGAGATGGTGTTAAGTCTTGATTTCTCCTCGTTGATGGTATATCCCAGAGAAAGCAGTAACCGTGTCACATAAGCCAGATGTTCCAGTAGTATGCGTTTGCTGTCCGCTTGGATCAGGCAGTCGTCCAGATAAGGGTAAATTTGTATCCCTTGAAGTCTGCAGTAGGCAATCACTGATGCCAGGCACTTTGTGAATACTCTGGGCGCAGTACGGGCAATGCAGAGAATGGATAGTGGATTGAACCTGCAAGAAATCTGAGGTATCTTCTGCAGCTTTGTCAGATTGGGACATGCAGGTATGCCTCCTTGAGGTCCAATGTTACCAGCCAAAACTCCTTGCCCAGCATGGGAAGAAGTTGCTGTAATGTGAGCATCTTGAATTTTGGCAAGAGTAGGAATGTGTTTAGGATGGATAAGTCCAAAATGGGTCTCCAGTCGGTTCCTTTTCTTGGTACCAGAAAAAGTCTTGAATAAAAACCTTGACCTTGGAGTGTAGGTACATTTGTATAGCTCTCATGTTTAGGAGCTTTGAAATTTGCAGTTGTGCCTCTGCCCTTTGATTGTGGCAGGTTTGGCATGCCTCTCATTTTTGGAAGAGTGTGAAATTGAAATTTGTAGCCTCTGTTTATAATGTCCAGTATCCATTTGTCTGTTGTGACAATATGCCAATTGCTTGCAAATAATGCTAGTTTCCCTCCCAAAGGTGCTGTCAGCTGAGACTTGCTTGGCATGAAAATGAGGGAGTCATTGGGTTTGCTTCCTGTATTGTTGTGCACTGTCTTCACCACCTCTTGGTGCTGGAGATTGCCATTGTCTGCCTCTATGATCCTTGTGATTGCCCTCTGCCCCTTGTGAGTCTGTATCTGCCTGCCTCTATATGATCCTTGTGATTGCCCTCTGCCCCTTGTGAGTCTGTATCTGCCTCTTTGGGGCTTGTCAGTGGCTGGAAAGGACCAGTTTTTTGAAGGCCAATTTCTGCTAAAACGTGGTGGTTGGACCTGTAAGAAAGCCTTGACAGTTTGCATAGATTTGGCTTTTTCTTCCATTTTCCGTAGTATGTCCTCAGCATTAGTACCAAATACATCCTTTTGTAAAGGAGCATCAAGAAGTTTAGCTTTCACATGATCAGGTAAATTTTGTTCCCTAAGCCAGGCATGCCTGCGAATGACTGATCCTGTGGCAGCCACTCTACTGGAAGCCTCTAGGGCATCATAACCACATTGTAAGGTGTGTTTACCCACTTGCTCCGCACTATGCATCATATCCTGTAACTCATCTGGTTGTTCAGGTTGAGACATTTTGTTCCTTAATTGTGATAACAGGTACTGTTGATATTTAATCATATGAAACTGACAGTTTAAGGCCCTCATGGCTAGGGTGGCAGAGGTATATACCTTTTTACCCCACCTTTCTAGAGATCTGGATTCCCTTTCTGCAGGGAGTGGATTCTTGGCAGTGGAGGCCTTTAATCCCTTGGGGCCTTGTGAAATGGTTTCAGGGTCAGCATTATGGCCTTTGTAGAGAAATTGGTGAGAGCTGGGTACTCTAATACCCATCAGGTTTTACTGGTGCAGGAGGCAGAGAATCAGGGTTAAGGCAAGCCTCCGAATAGACATCATCCAGTACATCCAAAACAGGGGGTATAGCCAGAGGTCTGTGCTGAGGTAACCAAAGAAATTCCCCAAGTCTTTTCTTGGAATCTGAAAAGTCTTGGCCTTCCCAATGGAAGTGTTCCCTCAAAGTGTGCAAGGTTTCCCCAAAAGAAAAATCCTCAGGAGGGGATACAGAAGGAATGGACTGTTCTGCATCCGAATCCGAATCCTCAAAAGGGGAGTAAGAGTGTTACTCTGCATCAGAATGTTCTGATAAAATGGATCCCTGATCAGAAGAGGGACATTCTTCCTCCACTCTGGGTCTCTTGTCAGGAGGGGGCTGAGAACCTCTGATAACAGTAATTAAATCCTCAGCCATTTTAAGCATCTGTTTTAGGCATGGGTCCAGGAGATGGGCCCTGTGCAACAGGCCTCGTGGGATGCCTGACTGCTTTGGATTTAGTAAAAGCCTTTATTGAAAAAGATGAGGGCCTACATACACCATGGGTGGAGGTGGACCTGTCCACATTAGTAGGCTCGACATTAGCAGGGGCTTCGGTTGTAGTCTGGGAAAGGACAGAGGACCCAGCGGTCTTGGGTACAGAGAACACCGCCAAAGGAGTGTCGTCGGTAGTCAGGGACTGCAAAGGCGTCTCACTGAGAACCGGACCACGTGTAGCCTGTTTTGGTGTGGTGTCAGTCCTATTCCTTGCGTTTTTTGGACAAAACAGTAGTCGGAGTGTCCGACGACATCTTATAATCAAAAGCTTTACCATAGTGGTGTTGGGCAAACTCCGCCCAACGCTTGATAGTGCATTTATTGAAGGTAGTGCAAAAGCGACAGCCCGAGACGTCGTGGTCTGGGCCCAAACAAGGTATGCAACGGGAATGGAAATCCTTATGCGGTATTTGCTTCCCACAAGAAATACAATTAACTTTTTCTGACATCTGTCTTAGGCAAGAAAAGTTTCCCCAACGGGGTACTTAGCTTTAAAGAAGACTTCGGTTCCAATTTTTTCGTAATTCAGGAGCTGGCCGACCGGCACTTGCGAACTGCTTCTGCTTCGGGCACCACGCGGCAAAAAAGACTGAAGAACATGGCGTCGGCCGTCATACTCTGGCCTTACTGACGTCAGAAGAGTAAGCGACGACAACCGACACCGGACCAAGACTTTGGAATTCGGCCGACCGAGGGACCGCCTGAAAACCCATCTGTGATTACTGCAGCTGTATGCACGATGAACATCAAGAGGGTATAAGCAGAAATAAATCAAGAAACATACATGTAGAGAGTTCTGATAGTGGAAAGGATGCGATAAGAGTGGACAGGCAAGATATGGGTATGTAGGAAAGGATTAAGGATAAAGTTTGAGCAGAACAGATAGAGAAAAAAAGATGGGATAAAAGTGAAAGTCAGGGTTACAGAACAGAGGGAAGGACAGCGATAGGAAAAGGATGGTCTAGTCAGGATGGAGCATAGTTTGGAGGATGTTAAGCATTTTCAGGTGGTTGAAAAAAAATGTGAACTTTGTTTTAGAGTAGGACGAGTTCTCGCGCTTAGCAACATAGGTTGAGTAAGAGTTGCCTGCACTGTTAGGAGACTCAGTCCTGGGCAGGAGATATTTGCTCTAAGCAAAGATTCCTAGGAGGAAGCACAGTTAGACTATGTTTTGTAGTGATGGCAGGTGCTGGTTTCATGGGCACCAAGCAGTGGGAGTACACAAGGTAATTGGGTAAAGTGCTTGGCAGTGGGGTGAATGGTGTGGTAAGTTGGATGGAAACATCTACATTAAGGTGAATTATACCTCAGCTGTCCAGATTTGCCTCAGCTTGGTCTGTTCCTCATACAATTTGTGGATTTCTTGCAAATCAGCGAGTTCTGGATTCACTAGACGTTAAAGAGTTTGACTTTGCTGCCTTTTGAAAGTGCACAGTAATGTTAGAATAAAAGCTTTTACAAGTTTATTTATATGATGCACATTTAAAAGTCATTGCTAGTTTTGGCCCTCTGTCCCACCATTATTTTTGGCTTTGTCAAGACTTCTTGTGGCAACTATGGGAGCAATAAAGGCTGGTCAGGATGGGTGCTGTACAGAAGAGTGAAGGAACAGATGACTTCTAAAGAAGTCTTAAAGAGTCCGTGAGAAAGGGTTAATTTTTGTTGAAAGTTTTCTTGGTGGCTTGAGTAATGCGTTGAAGCTCTGTGTACTGGATATGTTGCTGATGGACTGTGCCCCAATAAATGGATTTGGGTGAAAACAGCATAATTTTTTTTTAGCATTTGTAGTCTAGTCAGGCCTTAGCTGAGGAAGAGAGTCCTGGGTCATCTTGTGGAGTAGGAGGAGACTATGCAGAGCACGAGTGTGGCACCCAAGTCTACCACTACTCCACAAGATGACCCAAGCTTAGCTGAGGAAGAGTTTGTGCAGAGCATGAGCATGGCAACATCAGAGTACTGTCCTATGGAGACTTTTGAAGCTTTGTGAAGATTAGCAACTATGTAAAATAAGGTCCCTAGAATAAATCCCTGAGGTATGCTAGAGACAAAGGGGGAGACATCTTGTTTCCATTTTACAACCCAGAGTCTGTTGGTCAGACAGCTGTCGGACTACCCGATGGATGAATGGGAAGAGTACTAGGGAGAATCATTCATGAAGCAGACGTGTGAAACTGTCAAATGCTTGACACGTCCAAGAGGGAGGATACAAGCTTGCCAGTGTAGTTTGACTTCAGTAAGACTGAACAGCAGTAGTGGTGTTGTGGTGAGGTTGGAAACTATGTTGAGTGTTTGAGAAGGGACTTTGTGAAGATGGAAAGGAGATGGAATGAGTGCATTTTTCTAATATTTTGAAGAGTGAAGGTAGAACAGCTACAGGTTGGTGGATGCCCCCCCCCCCCCTCCACAGACAGGGTATAATGTGGGATTTTCCAGATAAGGATTTAGGCTTTCTGTAATTGAATGGAAAATTACAGGATGCAGGGTATGCTTTAGCATCTCTGATCCTGACATTCTGGTAGCTAGTCATCAGCAGCTGGTATGGAATTTAGTTTTAAGAGGCGTTTTTATTTTTTTTTTTTTTAATACGAGGTAGATACTGGTTGAAGGGAGAAGAGATTTTGGCGATTAGTGTGGCTAGTGGGTGATTTGTTAAAGAAAAGGACACAGGATATGAAATGTGCATTAAACTGGGTAGTTATAGGGACAGTTGGTAGTGGCTGAAGGAATCGTAGTCTGGCCTTTGTGTAATCTTTTGATTGCATTCAAGAAAAGCTTGGGGTTCTGTTGGCGGTAGTCTTGGAGCTTGGAAAATAGTTTGGTCCAATCTGGTTCCTTTAGAAAGGTTCCCAAGCTGTCCAAAATAACTGCCATTTTTCTGGCATTTTGTCATTAGACTACACTTTAAGGGGTTTTTTTTCAGTTCAGCACAAGTTGCCTAGTTTCTCCCGTGAGCCACTGAATAGGGCTGGATTTAATTAGTTTTGATCCGATGGCAACTAGTTTTAGTAAGCTAAAGAATATTAATGTCAGAGTGTGCCATCTAGAGATAAAGTATTTTTAGAATATCCCAGCTGTACTTTATATAGTTAAAGTAAGGTATTATTGGAGGGATGTGTGCACATTAGTCTCACAGCAAAGGTTGTGAGATGGTCTCGTGTAGGCAGCCAGTAGTGTTACTTTTGCTCAGGGAGGTGGTGAAGATATAGTCTAATGTAGACTCCCATTGCTGCATTTGCCCATTTAAAACAGTAGGATAATTTGGGTAAAACCAGAGAGAGTGAGAGAGTCTACAAGTAGGTAGTCTATTATCACCACCTATGACAGTTACTTTGTTGATTCAGGATACAAAACAGGATTTCTTCTAATAACAGGATGCTGGTTCCAGGAGGGAAATAGATGGCAGTCATGCATATGGTCAAGTTTGTTGATGCAGGAGAGATTTCAGCACTGGGTATGTTGAGCTGGGTGGGGGGTGGGGGTAATAACAGATTAAAAGGTATTTGTACATCATATCCATACCACCAGCTTTCTTACGCAGTCTATCATTTCTAACGCTATAGTCTGGAAGGGGGGGTCCTGTTTAATACCTGGTTTTAATCAGGTTTCTGCAGCTATTGGTGCATCAAGGGTGTAGGCGGCTACAAGCAACTATCATCGTTTACCATAGAAGCTCCTAAAATTAAAAGTTAAAAGCAGATTACCTTGATTGAGTGGAAAAGGAGCAACAGGGGGAAAAAGGAGCAATAGGGGTTAGAGTTGGAAGTGTATAGGGGACCCAACATTAGGATGCATATCACAGTCAAGAGCAAACTTGGATGAGAGGTGTAGTTAAAACAGTATGCAGTGTGGGTGCTTCTCTGGTGCACCTGTAATTAAAGTATAGGATGTGACTTGAGTACAGGCTGGGTACTATAGCAGGGTGAAGGGGGTTCACAGAGTGGAGTGTTCTTTAGGTGACCAAGTTGGGCGATCATGAATTACAGCAAGACATGGCGTGGACAAGAACAGAGAAGGAGACATTAAGTGAAAGGCCAACAATGTAGTTCTAGTACAGAAAAGTAGATTTGAAAAATTTACTAAGGGGCAATCAGTACAATAAATTTAAGACACTGCCATTTCAATTGAAGTAGTGAATAGAATAGCAGGGGAGGTGAACGTGAGAAGTGTAGGAGGGAAGGCAGGCTTCAGCAACAATGGAATAAGACTGCTGGACAGCTTAAAAATAAAAAGCTGCTGCCAAGAGCAGTGACTCAAATATGATGGGAAAGAACACCGGTACCAAACCTACTAGATGTGCCTTCTGCCAATATACATAAATATTTCAAACATGGGCATTAATGCCCTTCTAGCTCGTCAATAACATTGGTTATCAATAACTGGACAGGCTGTTCTTAAAATATCTGAACTAGTACTTGCTTTAATGTAATTTGGCAGACTGTTCCATGCATCAGCTGCTCTGAGAAAGTTAGTAGTTGTATCTTTCAGCTTTTCCCCAGTTAGGGGTCGCCACAGCGGAACTCCGGTCCGCTAATGATTGGCAGTAGATTTTTACGTACTGACTTGCCAGGCCTGACGCACAACCTTCAACGAAGGTATGCCCATTCACGCACGTCTCCACACAGAAGACGCTTTAGCAGAGAATCGAACAGGACAACTTCTTACTGTGAGGCGACAACGTTACTGCAGCACCACCACCGCAGCAGCACCACCACCGCAGCTAGTACACTTTCTATTTCTACAGAATCTTCTACATAGGAAAACCCCAAACATTCCTAGAGGTAGCAGTCTCTGCCCTATATACCTGAATAAGATCTCCTATTGTATATCCCACGGCACTGTACAAGTTCAGATGTTAGTTCTCTCATCCCTGGATGCCCTTGGTACATTTCCAGTGTACTCTTGTCAGTTTACTCATGCTTGTTTTCTTACGTTATCAATTTTGTTATTCCATACTCAAGTCTGGGTCTCGTAACCAACAATGGACTTCAATTCAGATTTCCTAGATTCCAAATTTTTATACAACCTACAGTTTTAACTTAACCAACTGGTTGAGATTAGAAACATGCAAAGCTGATCTACTCATATACCCAGGTCTTTAAATGAGTCTACAGTTTCAGTGTACCTTATTGTTAAATACTGGCACTACAAAAGTTAAGACCTTTCCTCTTTGAAGTTACTACTGCACGAATAGAAATTTAGAACAGGTTGAGAGCCAAAATTGCACTGGATGCCCAGCAGTAAGAAATAAGCAGATTTTACACTACCTGGAACACACTCATAGCACAAGATAGCCAAAGTACTAGCCAGAAAGCCTTTTGAAAGACTCCTTCCTAACAGCTTTCATTGTAACGTTGGACAGTTCTCTTTTGCTGTTAAAATCCAGCAGAGCTAAAATCTATTTAAATGAAGCTGTATACACCAAGGGTCCAAAGGGAGAGAATAAGTGAGCAATGATTAGTAGTTTTGCTAGAAATGAATTTATCCTCAAGTCTTGGCAAGTACCTTCATGAGGTGCCCCCCTCCTCCTTTTTAAAGCACAAAATCTCAAAGATGAGGAGATGCCCAATCCTTGTAGGTACATTGGTGCGAGGACTGGAAAAAGTGACAGTGTAGAATCCTCAAGACAAACATTCCTACAATAGGGTTAGGCCAGGCTTGGGGCAGGATGCCCCTGTCCCCCCTCAAGCCATTGTACAAGTAGTACGGACAGGAAATAAAAGCCGTAAAGATGAGTGGACTACTGCAGATAAGAAATTATGTATGGTTACTATTATGCAAGAAGCCAGAATCTCCAAAAAGATCAGAGGAAGAAATATTTTAACAAAACTGTCAAAAGCTTCAAATGCAAATTTGTGTTCATTAATATGACAGATTCATGAAAAACCCACTTGGAAAAAGACAGAGAAAGTGAGAAAAGAACCAAGTCTAGAGATAAAAAAAAAAAAAAAAAAAAACAGGACATGGGAAAGACCTGCTATAGTGAAAGACAAAAAGTAGTTCCAAAGAAATGTGGGAGAAATACAGGGAAAGGCATCCAGCTACGGAAAAATCATGACCTAGGAAAGATTCAATACATTGCAATATTTATGCAAAGAAAGCTAAACTAATCTATACAAATACAGCACCAAAAAGTATTTTAAGAGAAGTACAGGCAAAGGCATCCAAATATGAAAATTTTTAAATACAAAAAATAAAAAAAGGGGAAAGTAGAAGGATTAGTAGGAACAATTTACAGGGGGTAGTCTAGGGAGACTCAGTTGCTCTTATCTTGCCCTTAATCCATTAAGCAGCCTACTTAGCAGACGTCTGGTAGCTAATTGTAACCATGTCATACAAGGTGTGAAGGCTTTACCTCCTTTTTGTAGATTTAAAACTGTATAGCTCAGATGAAAAAAAGTTGAAAGCAAAACTGAAGCTGCCAACTTCTCAGATAAGAAAACTAATTGGTCTTGGTACAAGAACTTTAGCAGAAGGGGAGTATAAAGTTTTGGGAATAAAAAAAAAAAAAATTTTTAGAAGACTACTAGATGTCAGGGCTGTTTTCAGTTTATTTTATTTTTTTTATTTTAAGTCCAAGCTATAAACCAATTTGCTCTTCCCGTTTACATTTTTGAGGTGATTGCCCCCAAAATGTATTGGATCAGCTGAACAAAAGAAAAATGTTTCACACATTAAATGATGCATACAATGTATACCAAACCTAATGTATTCCTTGTTCTGGTGGTGGTATTGGCCTCCTTTAAACTGATTACATGTGCAGATCTGCAATCGGAAGGACTGCACACATCTGCTGACATCACCAAATCCAAACAGTGAAAGTTTTGAAACATGGAGAACAAGTCTAAGATAACTTCCTCAGTTTAGCAGAAGCAGTGTTAAGTGGGAATGGAAAACAAAACCAGAAGTAGAAAAAAAACAAAAAACAAACAGGTGGCAAGTGAAATGTGCCCAAAAATCAAAAGAATGCAAAGAGGATAAGATGAGGGCAAGAAATGCAGAAAAGGCATAACATTTTCCAAACACAGAAAACTCCTCAAACAACCTCATGAGGAACCAGGATCAGACACAAATTAAGGAGTGGTGAATTTAAAACAAAAGATGAACGGTAAATATTAGCAGCCCAAGGCAGTGGACCAAATACATTCCATTGAAAATGTGAGAGGGACAAAAATGCAGGTTCTGCAAAACAGAACTGGATACAGTTGAAAATCTTGTTGCTGGGGTGTGATGCACTAATAGCAAGAGGGCATGTATACTGAAAGGCATAATGTGGTAAGACTGTTTGGGATTGTGCAAACACTACAATAAAGTAGCAAAGAAGCATTGGAAACATGAGCCACAAAGCACTGAGAATTAAGTTTATATCACATGGGATAACCCATTACCAACAGTTCAAACATTAGATGCAAGAAAAACAGACAGTAGTTCATAAAAAGACAAAAGTAGCACAGATTACTGAAATAGATACACCCATTGATACAAGTCTTCTGTACAGAAGAGTGTCAAAAATACCAGGATTTGCAGGCAAAAATTAGGGCAATGTGGAAGTATACCTAGACCATTCCAATAGTAGCAATGGGTCTCAAAAATAATTTAGTCTTAGACATGCTACCAATACAGGCAACTGTGTACGAATTGCAGAAGTAAATTCTGGGCACAATGCAGTTGCTGCAGAGTGCTTCTGGGTAACAGACCAATGGTACCAATTTCATGAACTTTAAAATCATACTTTGACTTAGGAATGGGGTCCATTCCAGTCAATTTTTTAGAAACCCAAAAGACTTGGAGAATTTAAACCATGAAAGCCAGCAAAATAAAATCCTGTAGAGCCAAAATACACTCACAAGCTGTACAGATTTGAAGGCATTTACATGAAAGGTATAGGTCATTCAACATCCTTCAGCAGCTTACATATTTTTTGGTGCTTTGTGACAAGCCATGGCTTACTCTACCGAAGTGGTTAGGAACATTAAAGTATATTCTCTGCTTGCAGAAGCCCCGATGGCTGGCCTGACTTCAAGATCTCTCCTTGTTCCAGACTCACTCGCACGTGGGCAGTGAAAGACTGAGGAAAAATCAGAAAAAGCAAGGAGGTTCAGAAGATGGTGCTAACCGGAGTTGTTCAGCACAGAGGTACCACAGTACGACATACCAAAGTATAAAAATGTACGGGAGGAAAGTAGTACTGCAACAGTGAGCACACTCCAATATCTACAATTATGGTAATTTCAACACAATGTACTGGCACTTGGAAAATGCAGAGGCAACAGATACTGTACAATGGACATCTAAAACCTCCCATAGAAGCACTGCCTAGGTTGTAATGGTTGGAGTAGGTGTGCACAGGGACAAAGTAGCTGCTTCAGAGACAGACTGGTTACCCTTCTCAGAAAAGCATCTTGTTGTGGTACTTGTACGGACCAGAAACTGGCTTACCATGATGCAACAGACAGCTGCCATATGCTATTTAGATATCTCCACCCTACATTTGGCAAATAAAAACTAACAGATTTCCTGCTACATTTTGTTCCATCTAAATCTCAAGCAGTCTATGGGCACCTAATTCTTTCACCTCCTTTCTGTGGCTCAGGAAAGAGCAAGTGAATAGTGTCAGTCTAGTGCGCGCAAGACCAGATAAGCCTAGGACCACCAGCATGAAAGTCTGCAGTCCAAAGTCCTTCTAGAAGAGGGTAAAGTTGCCATGTTTCCAGCGATGTAGTCCTCCAGGATAGGAACTTGAGGGTAAAGTTTCTCATGTCCAATGATTGGAATCTCCTTTGAGCACACTCAAATGCACCCCCCCCAAGAAAGTGCTCCGTTGAGAAGAGGGAGAAATGCAATGACATGTTGAGACTTGAGGCAAGGGAAAGCCATGCAATTCGAGTCCCACTCACTGCTGCAGCAGGAAAGGAAGCTTTCCACCTAGCTAAAAAATTTTCCCTGCACTGCATTTCCTGGTCTCCAGGACACACAGCACATAATTATGGTCCTAAGGGTCCGCAGGCTAAACCCTCTGGTCAGCCAGCCATTTTCTGTAGCAGCCCTTCCTGGCTTTTTGCAATTTCACCCTTGCTCTCCCAAGGGTGAGCACACCAGCTTTAACTTGAATAGTTTATATATGTGCAGGAGAATGAAAGAGCCTTTCATTAGAGAAGCTTTAACCTAAAAAGTTGGATATGCACATGGTCCCAAGAGAAGCTCCTTATGCACAAAGAAATCTGCTTTCATATGCCCTGGTTAAGTCCCTATGTCCAGCTGAGCACCTAACCTCAGACCTTTAAGCTGCTGCCCTTCAATTATCCACTGCAATAGTGCCTGCCTACCCGATATGCATACCTCTAGAATGTAGAGATTTTTGCCTCATTTTTTGGTCTGTTCAAGGTTCTTTGGCAAATCATGGACTGCAGTCAGTAAATGACTGACATTTGAATGTCAGACTTCATATCCTTTAAAAAATGTTTTGGCTTTGTCCAGAGATCTTGCACCAAGAGGTTGAGAAGTATGGGGGCATTAATTGCAAAGATGAAATTCTCCCTCTTTAGACACTTACCATCCTTGCTTTCCTCAAAATTTCATGAGTTCACAATGAATCTACTAGCATACAAGACAGTTGAGGGTCCAGCAGCCAGGACAGAAGTCAACATGCCTTCCTAAGAAATTATTATGCTCTCCCTGGTTTATGCAGGTCCAGAAAATCCCTGCAGCTAAAACCACAGCTAGAAAGTCCTTACATTTTGAAAGGTCTTCATTCTCTTAAGTACCTTCTCGGTATCAGACTGAGCAAGACAGATTTCCTTTTGAATGACCTCAAATGCAACCCCCACCCCCCAAAGAAAGGGCTCTGTTGATACAAGGGCAAATGCAATGGCAGACTGACATAAGAGATGACAGGCAAGGGAAAGCTAGCAATAAATGGATGCAATTAGAGTCCTGGTCACTGCTGCAGGAGCACAGGAAGCTTTCCACTTAGCCAAATGATTTTCCTTGCACTAAGTTTCCTAGTCTCCCCCAAGATGGACAGCACATCCTAAAAACATGTACCTGAACAGAATGATGTTCAACCACTCAAGGATCGCTTTAAAAGATTAGACCGAGACAGACGCACTTTCAGCTTGCCATTCTACATCACCTGCATAATCATGTGTATCAATGTTTTTTTGCCCAAGTAGTGGAGGTAGTTTGCAGTAGGGTGCCAGTAGTAGATGTCAACGCAACAGTCTCTCCACTGTACATAATATACTTGGGTCTAACCTTCAGTACTGTACATATTTTCCAACTCCTGGGCCATTTCCTATGCCAGCATTGCTGGTATCCATAGAAACAATGAGTACCCCTCACTAGTCTACATCACAGATTCTCCATCTGAATATACAGTTTAACATGGACACAAGCTTGAATGCCTCAGTGGCTAGTAACATCGCAACCGCCTATGTTTCTGCACAAACACCTGATGGCCTTTCTTCCAAGCTCCCTGAAATCTTCAGCTCTCACATTGAGGCAAAATTGATGAGGCAAAATTGATGAGGCCACGGTTAATCTACTGGGGCAACTTGAACAGTACCCCAGGTTAAAGCAATCTTTGTTTATCCAATGAGTTTTGATGCACGCTAGTACTGTAATGAGAATGCAAGGATTGGATCATTTAAGTGGGCAAAATGCTACTTCTACCAGTTCAATGCATTCCCTTCAGATGCTAGGCTTCTTTGAGCATGCTCCAAACTGGAGAAAATTGTGTGAAAAGGAATGTTTTGTTCTGTACCCAGCAGTGACGTTACAGGCACCACTTGCCTTGATGGAACAAGGACAGACTAAGTTTAGGCTTATGAAGAATGTCCTATGAATTTGGAAGCAGCTTCAAAGTAGGTGTATAGTCTCCTAGGATGCTGCTTGAATTAAACTTTCACATAAATGGGCAGTTGGCTGTCTTGTCCTGCCAGAGACCACATTGGAGCCAGGCACTTACCAAGAAAATTCTATCCAATCAAGGGTGTTTACACAGGACAAGGGGAGCTAGTAGTGTGAACTCCCTGCACTGAATCTGAACGAGTCCCCACACTAAGGATGTGAAGGTAGGCATCCAAGTTCAGGGTGACCATGAAAGCTCGCAGAACAAGGCACTGCAAAAAAATCAGCATTTTGAATGCTAGAGCTTCTAGAATCAAGTTTTCATAGTGTAAAACCCAAAAATACACAGAACTCCTTTCCTTGGAACTGGAAAGTCAGCAGTAAAACGTCACTTTCATCATCCCACTGTTTTTTAAATCTTGTCTGGAAGTTTGATCCACAAGAACCTGAATATCTACAGGACGATTTCCCACTGTTCCACAAAGCTAACTTACCGCACATCTTTATGCAAGGTGGTAATAGGTAGACAAGGTAGGTGTTGGGGGCTGGAGGGGGACTAGCTTTGCCAAATCACAGGTGCTCCATCCAAGCCTCATGGTCCCAAAGGTCCTTAGGCTACACCTTCCAGACAGCTATTTTCTATAATTTTTTTTTTTTTGCAATTTCACCGTTGCTCTCCCAAGGGTTAACACCCTAGCTTTAACTGGAGTAGATTATATACCAGTGCAAGAGAAAAGATCCTCTCACTAGAGAGTTTTAATCTAGAAGGAAAAAGTCTGTGTGTGATGCAGATGGTCCCAAAAGAAGCTAGTTGAGCAGGCCCTGTGCAAGGGGGAAAATCAAGCAGTTCAGCTTCACGTGCTCTGATTAAGTCCTCATGCCCAGCTCATCACCTAACCTTAGACCTTGCAGCTGCTGCCCTTCATAAATTATCCACTGCATTAGTGCATGGCTATTCAGGACCTGCATAGTCCTGTCCAGATTTTTGCCTCAATTTTGTTTGTTCCTCAAGGGAAGAGTCAGATGCTTCAGTCAGACCATGACTTGACTTTTGATCTCATAGAAATGCATATTCAAGCAAAACCTGCTACTCTACCAACTTAGAGACAATATGTCCCAATTTTGGGCCCCCCCCCCCCTCCCACGAACTAACTTTGTCCATCTTTTGCACTAGAATTAAGTATGGGGACATGGAACTGCAAACAGATTTTCTCCCTTTAGGCTCCTCATTTTGAAAAAAGTCTTTATTATATTCAGTGTCGGTGAGCAAGAGCTCCCCATTATCAGACTCTAGGTATGGGAATTTTGGTCACTCAGTTCTTCTACCCGAATCAGAGGTATCAAATCCCTCTTGGGTGAACTATTTTGCAGGAGGCTGACAGTTCCTCAGGGGTTTGCCATCTACTTCAAAAGCTGATTTTACATTAGTTGACTGGGATAGTTCGACTGGATACATGTTCATTTTCAGCAGAGGCCCAGGAAGAAAAGCTCCAAGATGATACACTAGTTTCAAGCAGATTACAGTCATAAGCAATACCAGCATTTAGCACATAGTACTAAATTATAAAAAAACTTTACATTTTCAAAGTTATATATACATAACATTACACAGAGCAGCAGTTATAAAATTAACCCTTCCTGAAATGGTGTGGTAAAAAAAAAAGTTAGTAGTTGAAGGCAAGGCACCTATGTAAGGTTGCAAAGCAAGGTTGTTGCTTTAAAAACCTAAAAAGATTCTATAGGGCAGTCTGCAGTGTGGGCTGTTCAGCCAGGCAGAAAAGGTTTCGGCTTGGGTAACTGGCTCACGTTTGGGAGTGTAGTCATGTTTTGGGCATCTGTTTATACGGGATACTAAAGAAATCAATCCAGTCACATCAGACCTCCTAAGCAAGTGAGGATGCTGCCCTCCCCTGTATGAAGTATACTGGAGTCATATACACTTGAGACATTTGTTGACCGGGGTAGTTCAACTGAGTTTGTGCCCTTTTTCAGTGGAGATCTGGGGAGAAAAGCTCCATAGTACAAAATATACAATAAGAACTCTGTACACAAATAGAGGGTCACAAGTCCTAACCAATGACAAGGTTTCAGCTCATCAGGATGCATCTGCAGTCCCTAGATGAATCAATACACAGACTAAAGAGTAACAATACAGAGAACAGGGGCCGCTAAAGTCACTCCTCACACATTTCATTGAGACTTCAGGAGACCATGTTGGTCTAGTTAATTTCCAACTCTCAGGTGCTTCCAATGCTCTCTTCTGTGAGCACTTGCGAGCAACAGGCTAGCAGACAATAGGTTAGACCTAGACCAGACACTTCTGAGAGATTCCGGTCTATGCTTTAAAGGAGGCACTCTGGGGACAACTAGGCATATCATACTCCAGGCTTATGCCAAAAGACTGGAATTTTGCAAAGCATTACTTCTATGCCCAAATTAACCTTAAACATTTAAAAACTGCCAAAAAACAAAGAAAAAGGATATCCATTTCAATTCCAACAGGGTTCTTAACTGCAATGCTAGCATATTGAACTGATGGACTGAATGCAACTGAAATCTTAGGCTGTTCAAAATTGTAGCACAAAATCTCTGAAGCTTGTGCCAACCAAAGTCTCTCTTCACTATCAGAGCCCATATGGGAGGTAGCTTACTGGGGGGTAAGTCAGGCTGGATGAGGCAGTACTGCAACAGCAGGTAGTACAATGAACATCTGCACACATTTTACAGGACTTCAGCTGTGCATTCAGATTTTGTACTACTGACAGTTGCACAGCAAGTTCCCAGTCACCTGAGCCCTAGTTTCAAAAGGGTCTACATCACAGTCGAAGTTACGCAACTTCGAACACCTAATGGTCGAACCATTATGTTCAGTTACATAAAGTAGGACTACCTTAAAAAAATAAATAAAAAACTGTTGTAAGCAAGGGGGCAAGCCCCCTGCACCCCCCACGTAAGGGGCTGCACCCCCAAACCTCCAGCTACTTAAATATACCAACTCATATCGCACCACAATGAAGTGAATAGAAACTTCCGCCTATAGAGATTTCCATTCACACGCTCTAACTTTTGTGATTGTTGTTTCAAAAATGGCATGGAAATCAAAAGAATGCTCAAGAATTATACCTCCAAATTTTGGAAAGTTTAACAGAAGGCAATGCAAATGCAGTAAAGTGGAGTTTAAAGTAGAATCAGAAAAAAAAAGGAAGACATTTCTGGCAACAGTTTTAAGACATCTGCTGAAGACGAACTGGAGATCAACCCATGAACATTTCCAGTCTGTACCCTGACAGCAAACTGCTATGAAAATTACATTCCAAACAGAAATGGATTCAGTTAATGCCTCCTTTCAGTGCATTAAAACAAATGCACTTTCACTCCAGTCTGTCACCCTTCAGACAGAGGGAGCAGTCATTTCTGCCATCCTAACAAAGTAGCATTCAATTTTATTCCTAATCATACCATACCTTGTCACTTATATTATATGCTGGTGGAGAGGACATTTTTATATTCACAATGCTGACTTCAGGAGCATCCTCAACTGGTGGCTCTGGACAAATACATTCACTGGTTTTGATGCAGTCTTGAATTTCATTCACAATGGTATCCATCTTATTCACAGGCATGGGTTTACCATGCCAGTTGTCCTCATTTTCAACACCTGTTTCAAATACAGAAACAAAATATGGACAAGATGAACTAAAACTAACCACTTAAAGCAAAACACATCTTAAAAATTAGTAGTGGGACTAATCTGTAGCAGAGTCAAAGTGATGCACCTAGTTTGATAGAAACTTTACTATTAGCATATTTTTAAATTTTCCTTTTAGCATTTTTTTAATTTTCCTTTAAGTGTTACAGCATATGCATGTAATCAGTGCAAAGACATCTTATTCCAGCTAATAAAATGCTACATACCAGAAAACTCCAGCTTTATGGCTTAAATGTCCAGGCACCCTGCAGACACTCACCACATCATTCCATGATGCTAATACTCACATCTGCAAAACCGACTAGGACTGTCCTTGGTGGTGGACAGTACCTTAAAAAGCAGGGTTGCTCACACCCTTTCATTATGAAAAAAGTATGGCTGTACAACTGTACTCATGAATGCAGAGGCTTGAACAAGTTCCACTGTTGAAATACAAAGCCAATGCCACTGGGATACAGCTACAGGTAGACTGCCATATTCCTGCCAAATCTGTAAAACAGACAAATCACCTAAAAGTGAAAGGTAGCCTCCCACACAGTGCCAAAAGTCCATTTGTAAATGAATGCATTTTTTGCTAAAGGCTGCAAGTGTTTCTACATCTCCCCCATTTAAAATAAGGGGAAGGCAAATGACAATTTTCCACATTACAAAGGGAACAAACAAGATGGCTGGCACTTCACTAATAGTCAAGCACAAAGTTAAAAATCACATTACACATGGGCAGTTACTTGGCATGCAACCCAGAAGACTACAAAGTAAGCAGAGCCCAAATTACCAATCTCCTCAAAGCACTGTCTGATTAAGTGACAGTGTCAGGATTACACAGTAGGCAAATTAAGACCGTGAAAAACCAAACCATGCCCCACAGAAAATAAAAATCCAATACTACAGATTCAGGAAGGGTACAGCATCCCTCAGCACAATAGAATATAAAAAAAAATTGTTCTTACTACTGGATAATTTGCATCTGAAGGTGTATACCAAAGGCTCAAGTATGCCGACGGGGGTGTAGGTCTGCAGTTACCTAAACTGTTGTACCAACACTCCTAGGATTTTCTGGTGTCAGAACGCATAGGAAAGTATAGCTGTGTAAAATATTACGATAATGTTATGCCCTACTCTTCTATATGCTGCTTTATCCATAGCATTAGGAAGTCTGCCTCTGGTAGACCCCGCACATCTGGTCATTCTACAAAAGATGGCGGCTACTTTTGAAGGTACATGCGATGGCCCACATCACTCAATGTAGGTCAGCCTTAAGTCAAACATCAGCAAACACCTGCCTCAGAACTGGATGCTGCTGGGAATCAGCATCTATAGGTTAGGCAAGCATCAGGGAGAAGACATGGTGGGAGACTACACAGCAGCATACAAAGTTACGGTAAGATTTTACACAACTACACTGTTGTCATATGCTACTGTGTCCACAACATGAGGGAGAATGCAAAAGCTCATGCTATTAATGATTGGGTGGGGGAGCAGAAACATTCCACAAAGCCATGAAGAATGGCCATGGCAAATCCTGCTCTGGACCTGGAAAGGATATCCAACTTTGTTTGGTGAAGGTGTGGAGAAATGACCATGTAGCTAAATGGCAGCTGCATCCAGGTCTTTAAAGAAGGCACCAGAGGAGTACAGTCCTAGGAGACAGTGTGCCCTCTCTGGGGAAAAAAGCCTTTTCCTGTGTGCTGTGTAGCAAAAAGATGGATCCAGGAAGAAATGGTTTGGTTGGAAATTGACTTCCAGGGCTCTTGGGTGATAGGAGAGCGCCCGATTTATGAATGGGTTTAGTTTTGGCCAAATAGTACCTCAGTTGTTTATAAACATCTAAGGAGTGAAGGTTTCTTTTTCTCCCGGAGGTCTGTGGCGAAGGGAAGGTGATTGGGAGATGGGCCTGATTCAAGCTCTAACTACTGTGGGCATGAAGTATTGGTACACACGCAGACCCAGTCCTTGTGGAAAACTAAAAGGAGGAGAGGCAATTAGGGCCCACAGTTCTCAAATCTGCAGCAAAACGTTTTGAATTAGACGCAAAGGGGGGGGGGTGTATAAGTGAGCATCCACCTTCCATGCCCTGGGAAAAGGTATGCTGGAGCAGAAGGTTGGGAGTGGTTTGTTCATGGGGGAGGCAAAAGTTCTACTCAAGGTATACCCAAAATCTATGAACCAGGTCCAGAACACATCCCTGTTCATCATCCACCTGTGGGATTGGATTGTGGTCCTGCTTAGAACTGCCATCACATTCTCTGCAGAAGGTATGCAGACAAGCTACAAGGCTTACTTGTCTCTGAAGTGCTCTCGCCCATACCTGTAGAGCTAGTCTGCATAGGAGGTAGGACTTGGTACCACTGTGCTGTGGTACATCAACAAATGGGGGGGGGGGGGGGTGTACCACCTCCGCACACCTGGGAGAATCCGAGCCTCGAATATTTGAAAAGCAAATATAAAGGCTCTCGACTTCTTGATTGGAGGTGTTCCCTCCGTTGGGAAAAGGTCCAAGAATCTCTCTGGTTGCTCCCCACAGTGTCTGAAGAGTCTGTACAGATCCTGCTTTGGGGAAGCAGGAAAAAAGACTTTGATTGGCAGAGATCTGAACAACCCACCAATTTACTTCCCTGCAAAGGCACGAGAACCATAAACTCCAGGGTGCAGGCGTTTCCAGATTTTAGTACCACTGAAACTTAATGTGTTGCCTTGCTAAGGGTAGAGAGAGAACAGTGCAGGCCAAGAGTACCAAGAACCTCAAAAAATCACTGGCAGCCACGGCTTGAAGGAGAATTCCCTGGAAGTAAGAAATGAGACATTATCTTGTCTGGGGGAAGACAGGCCATCATTCGTTCGGTTAGAATCCTGCACTATAAGAACATATGATCCTGAGGGTTATCAGGGAGGATTTTTAAGGTTTTAACAGCAATGAGAAAGGCCAAGAACAATTTGGCCATATGCGGCACAGCTAATGCGGCAGAGGTATAGACTTTTTTGCCCAGTCTCTCCACTATTCTTTGAGAAAGTGGACAGGAGAAGTTTGGAAGTTGTCTCCAGCCACAGAAATAGTGGAAAGGATCTGTAGAAGGGGCCTTGAGAAATTTTGCATCATACAGACACAATGAAGTCACTTCTCAAAGCTAGTGAGAACCACAGCTGGCAGTTACACAGGCAGCAGAAAAGTTTAGATAGGTGCATGCTGATGTCAGTTTTAAACTAGACATACACAGAGTGATCCGAGCAGTCGCATGTACTTTCACAGTAGCAGCTATCTTTTGTAGAATGGCCAGACGTGCAGAGTTAAGCAGAGAGACTCCCTAATGTTAGAAGCAGCAGTATATGAACAGGACAGACCACTCCCTGAATGGAGGCTTGACAATAGACCATCCAGTTTCCTAGACTGTAAGAGAAAACTACTCTGAAGTAGTTCAGTTGAAAATTGGGACAGACTGAAGACAAGTGCACAGGATCCTTTTTCATCTCAAAGGATCCCCTCATTTGTTCTCAGGCCTTGGGTAAGCACATGAAGGGATGGTTGAAGAAAGCAATGGTGGCTGCTGTAGTACATGGGTATTCTTGGGAAACGTTTGTATGCCTGAAAATGATGCAAACGTGTCTGAAATGCCACAATCTGTGCAAGTCTTCAGACCACTTCACACTGAAAACAAACAAAGCTACTGCTGAACAAGAAAACAAGGATACGTATAGAGTGTACCACAGCAGTGCACTCACAGCTACACTCAATAATTACTGGGTTCAATATGGCTGAAATAAAAAGGGCAATGTAAGAAGCCGTAATTTCCTTTCGTTTGTTTCTTTAACTTTGCCTTGCACTCTTAATGGATGCGAGCAAGCACACACACACACACACACACACACACACACACACACACACACACACACACACACACACGAAAGATTTGCTCTCCAAGCTCCAAACAGGTGAAAGATAACCCTATTCCTTGCTGTCTGTACAGCCCTAGAGGACATCCACAGGAAACAGTGTTCAATAGGCCACCACACTAGTTTACAATGCTTCAGTGCCACTGCATCTCCATGTGCAGTCCTGCAAGTGGGACCACATACACAAACCTCACAGCCTCCCAAGAAGGCTCCAAGCATGAACATTTGATTATGGGACACTGGGATACTGCAAGTTTCAAATGCAGATTTTCTGCTGCAAAAATCAAATCAAAAAAGAAAATGAACCAGGTTTTTGAACACACTTTGGGAAATCAAAAAGCTCTGAAGCCCAGATGGTGCAGTGGGACTTATCCCTTGTTTAAGATGAGGGAGAACAGAATTACCCAGGTAACCTTAAGCGTGGCTACCCTTCAATATATTAAGTGAAAAGGCAATGCACAAACAGTGAAAGCATTGTCCAAAGAGAACAAAGAGTAGCCACCCCAACCCTCAAAAATCAAAGTCTCTTAATAGAAATCTGGAGAACTTAATTGGAGTGGTTTAAGGAAAGATTGTTTAGCCTACCAAGTCATGGTAATGGTTACTGGGCTTTAGACAAGTCCTCCACTACTCCCCTTTACACAGGTACCCGCAGCCGTGCTGTGGTTGACCAGCTTTCAATGCCTTGCAACCTAGTAGTTTGATAAAGGCCATCTTAGGTACCAGCTAGTGCCTTTAAAACTTGTTTGTGCATAGCAAAAATAAAATACTGCTCCATAGGAGCATTAAGCAGAGGCACCACTTCTGAAAGGAAAAACTTCTTACCCTAGACCATTACTGTGCGTGTATGTGGTGGTGGTGGTGGTGGGGGGTGACATGCTACTGCATTTTGGCAAAACAATCTGCCCATGACCCACACTGAGCTGGTGTAAACTCTATACGGCTTACTTTGCTTACCACTGGTTAAAAATGCCAGCCAGGCTTTGGAAGGATTACTCTGAATGGGTCTAAGGAAGAAACATCTCTGTGCAAATATTTTGCACTTACTGACCTTCACAGGAGAAGTCTGACTTCACCAGAGTTAGGAAATGCTGGTGAAAAGCCACACTGGCTTTACAGCAGTTAGTATTTTGAAAAATTTTTTTTTATTGGAAAACACCTTGGAACATCATCTCAGTCCTGTATTACTCATGGGGAAATGAGCGAGTGGTGGGCACAACCACACACACACTAGGGCCTCTCATTCACAGTCCTCAAACTCTGCATGCACAAGATTGCCATCGCCACATCTCATTGTGACAACTACACACCTGAAGGCCTCTCAGGTCACTTACACTTACTCTAAACAAGCACATCAGGAAACAGTCTCCAAAAGGAGACGTAAAAAGGCTTCCAAAGCCATGGAGAACCCATTTTTAATTATGTCTGAAACCTGAAGAGCAACAGTGTGTTTGTGGATGGCATTACCTAAACTCAGCCAGAAGACTTGCGGCTGGCCAACTAATTCAGCTCAATCTTCACCCACCCCCAATAAACACCTGCTGCCATCACACACACTAAAGCTCAAAACATACAGCTTAAAAATCAGGACTCAGAGGCTGTGGTTAGAGATTCTAATTGGCCTGGACTGGCTTTGTCCTGATAAAGAGGATAGCAAGTCAACTCTCTGCATAAACAGAACCATCTACTGATATGGGAAATTAGACCCATAAAAGTGTGGTTAATCTTGTATGCAAGGCCATGGAAAGAATAAATCAAGAACCTAATTAAAATAAGAACATAGGAAACTTCTAAACCCTGGACTCTACCCAATTTAGATGTCAAGGGCAGGCCATGACTACACCATCTGGTGGAATTCTCTGGTGAAGTCAATAAGGCCATGGATGAGGGTAAAAATACATACTTGCCTACCATGACCTGGACAAGGCAACTGACAATTCCCCACTCCAGTATTTTACATAAACTCAAAACAGGGCATAAATCCCCAGGTCACCAGATGGATAGCCAACTGGCGCAGACAGGACAAATGTCATTAATGTGGGCAAATCCAATTCACAAGAGGCCAGTTACTAGTGGTGTGCCACAGGGCTCAGTGCTGGGACCACTCCTGTTGGAAAATACTTCTCCAAAGTAAAGGAGAATGTGGGAGGCCTCTAGATGACAGTCTGCCAACAACTGCAAGCCGGGGGCAGTCATGGAAATGCCCCCCCCCCCCCAAAATGTAGATATTTTTCAGAAGGGTCTAAACTGGTGCGAGAACCATGGCCCAAAACTAAAATGTGGAAAAAGTGCATCATATACTTTGGAAGTCAAATACCCCTGTAAACTACATTAACACACCCTTAACAGTACATTCAGAGGGGAGAGATAGTAGCCTGAACTTTGACCGCTCTGTGTCCACAGTGGTGATGAAGTCCTGTGTGGCAACATTTCCTTAGATCTGGATGCCATCATTTTTAGTCCCACTGTACTCCGCCTTCAATAGATCAATAGGATTACAATGCACCATTTGGCATGAAATTAGGCACTTCTAACAGCTGGAGTAAGAGGTCACTCAAAGAAAACATAGGGCACAAATATCCTATGTGGACAGACTACTAGCTCCATCCCTTTGTCTGCTACTAACTACCAAGGGGTGTCCTATACCGAACCTAAAGGCACTCAAAAACTCGAGCCCTGACAGAGCTGTACATCTGCAAGTCAAATAGCACGTGAGACACCTGACCTAGGATCTGAACTTGGTCAATGACTTGAACATTGAGACACAGATGTCTGAAAAAGGCCATCTTGAGATTGCCCCTTTTTTGGAACAGACTTCCTATTCACATTAAGTAGAGCCCTTCCCTGGCCCTTTTCAAATGCAATTTGAATCAATGGAAGTGGAATCCAATTCACACTTGGGGAAGCATCTGTCCCCCTTATGGGCAGGGGCAATTAATATACTCAAGGCATAGGTACAAACGCATGCCATCCTCTTGCTCCAGGGGTCAAACACTGGCTAGGCTTGTAAGGTCTCAAAGCAGTTAGCTTAGTAATCTCTTACAAGCTTATGTAACACAAGACTTTTGCAGAAACTCATAGGGCAGTCAATGACACATTTGCCCCTGGTCCCAATAAATCAATACTCAAGTTCCTTTATTAACCACTCCCAGTTGTGCCCACTGCTGGTGGGCAACTCTGAAAACAAGAGATCCCCTTCCCATCACAGCCTTGTTTCAATCAGGAAAACAGACTCCTGCACCTAGGAACTAGTACGCCCAAATGCCCAATTTCACTAACCTAAAAATGGGTACAGTGGGGAAGTCTCCTCATTAATCCTTCTGACTTGGACAAAATGGCTTCAGTGGTCAGAAGCAGCCAAAGGCCATTGTTGGATCACTACAGCCTCAGCCGTTTGCCCCATGGGTTCATACCACCAGATGGTATAGCTACATTTGCAATTCTTGTGGTGCTCAGGAGGCCTCTAATTACCCGGGGAGTGGAGGAAAACTATTAAAGATTGACCTGCCACGAGTGGGGGACAGGTGTGAATGGTAATCTACTGTACTATAAAGTTTGTCCCAGCAAAATGGAGGAGCCTTAAACAGCAAACCCTTAGTCTTTCCAAGGGACAACCACCTCGAGACAAACTGGCAATTAAATACAACGCAAGCCAAAAAGGATACTTTCACAGATTCTTGCCGATACACCAGCAATGATCTTTATACTCAGAGTATAAAGTGGTTGTGCACTTGTTTTATTCCTGTTGCTGACCATCTTTACACCCCATCTGGAAACTAAACAGTAAAATCATTCTAAAAGATAAAAACGCATTTCTAGCAACCTGAACCACATTCCCTGTCCAGTCCTTTTCTATACCATGCCAAAGTTTCTCAAATGCAGTTAGACTGCTAGCATGATGTGTCCTTGTGAGGATATGGCCCATGCTTGCTCCATTATGGTTTTCTGGTACAACCACACATGTTGATGTTGTCCTCAAGGAGCAAAAGGACAGACAGCAGATGGCAAATTTGCAAAAGGACAGACAGCAGATGGCAAATTTTCCCTTGCTAAACCAACTATCTGCCCACTGTGCAGCTCTGTCTTGGAGGAATGCACTTTGCAGCAAGTTCAATGCATTCACACCACCACAACCTTTAAACATTTTCTGTAGATAAGAGCACAGTTTGACCCCAGGTTAGTGATCCACTACTAAGTTAGACTGTTACTTGGATGCAGAAATATGCATAGAACATTATTTTACCACACTTACAAAATGTTGCTTTTAGGTTACAAAGCCCAGTAAATTTCACTACAGTACTGGTGCACTTCTCAATGCTTGGTTCCGGACTCTAGATGCCTTCTGTGCATACTCTACACGGACTCTGCATATCCACTTATGGTTTTCTTCAAGTCTGCTCTCCCACAACCCAATAGGCAGATAGCTAAAAATGGTGATTCTCAAAATATGGAGGACTGATGTCCAAGTATTTTTTCCCTGCTTTAAGTCAAATTCTTGCAAAGACAGTTTCAACTTAAACGTGTTCAAGTATTACATGAAGTGGGGCATCAAAATGACAAAATTCTCATACTGGTTTTACGGAAACATTCCTTGTTAAACCCTTATGTTTTTAGTAATCCTACTATCAATTGTGCTGCCAACTCTACACAAATAGAAGAGATATTTTCGTTAATTTCTTGCCAGTATATTTGGTTAGCAACATTTCTAGAACCTCACAATTTCTACCTAGGATAACACTGCTTGCTCATCTTACATCTAGCTGCACTAGCCAAGCTTTGCTTATTGTAATAGCATTTCTCCTATTTCAATAATAAATCCATAATAAACGATAAAATTATCCCTACTTATAAAACTGGTCAAGTTAACCTGGTTAACCCACCTCTCAATATTGTAACATCTTATTTTAGGAAAGATAAAGACTGCTTTTGTTTACTTTACAAAAGATATGTAAAATTGTGCACTTAGTCAAACTTTCTAGACTACCCTTTCAACAAAGATGGACTTCAGTTATGCTATGGATCCACCACTCATTTTCACTCTCCGCCCATTTGATGCATAGTGACGGAAGAGGCTTTTGTGGAGCAAGGGTCTAGATAATACAAGGAGTGTCTGGCCACGGTGTGCAGAGAACACTTGCCACCACAAATCAAGGCAGGCCAGTTTTAACTAGGGTGATTTCACAAGTCCAGGGGCAGTACCTAAAGCACTGAGAGTCATACTTCAGCATTCAGACTTCCTCTGACATTAGATGTCACTATTTCATGTTTAGGTTGGGTGTCATCACCCACAAGGCAATGGGAGGACTCAGACCATCTGAATGGACTCTGCATAGATCAGCTAGGGCAGTTTAGATTATCCTGAGTTGGCTTACAATGCCATTAATTGGATTCTGTAACTTCTCTTCCTACATGCCTACTGACCACCCAGACTAACAAAATCTTCGGTACTTGGATGTCAGAATAAAAGCAGCAGATGCAGCTTAAATACAAAGCTTAGTTTTAAGCAAACAAGTCTATTTCAGAGACTAGAAATGGAACACTAGCTTTACCTAAGCTCTTCTAGGCAAACAGCTTCAGCAACCTAACCTGCTTGATGGCCAGAAATACTCAATGACAGTGCTGCGTGCACCTTCAAAGATAAGGTCAACCCCAATCAAATATAGCCCTCCCAACACCTACATTAAAATTCTCATGGATCAATTCTGGACCTTTAAAATTCTATTGGCAAGCCTTTTCCCCATCACCTAAAAGTTGGGAAGACTATGTTCAGTTTTCATTGTTTGTTAGACAGTTACTACCAAGTATTAGATCTCTACAGCTCAGTCTGCCTGACTTGCAAAACTACCACAGAGCAAAGAAAAGGTTACAATCCCTTTGTATTAAGCATTGACAAGAGGGCGAAATTAATAGCATCCTAAACTGCAGATCCACTGAGACCGTATGCACTTGATGTTTTGGGAATAAATTCCCTTGAAACATCTCAGTTGAAGACTTCAGGGTTAATTTAAGATTACTGGTCATGGTATACGTGCTAAATGTTAAGTCTACATCTCCCCTTTCAGAGCACTAGCAGAGGGAATGCTGCAATCCAGATCTAGTTTCTAGAACTTCACTTATTGAAACTGCAAAAATCAGTACAAAACCAATGCAAATTAATCCCCCCGACTAGTCTGTTGAAGCAAATTAATCCCTGACCAAGGTCCGTCTGCAGTTAACAGATCTTGGCTGCTTTTGAGACAAAGTACAAGATAGGACATATCCAAAGCAGAACAGCCCTATAGCGTGGGACCCATGAGCAATCAGACAGCGAAATGCAGTCAGCAATCCATTTTACTTGACCACTGGACATAATGCTGCATACTTGCAGGTCAAAAAACACATTGGTCACTAGCTCAAAGGACCTTAACCTGGTATGTGACAGAGGTTGCTCCACCTTTGGGACATGCTTCCTATTCACGTTAAAGCCACTAATTGGATGGATAACTGGAAATTCACCCCAGGGGTTCCGCCGGTATCCCTCTTGGGCAGGGGCAATAGGTATGGATTTTAGTGTCTGCTTGAAACACCCCTTGGTAACACAGGTTGACCTTGGCAAGGCTTGTAAAGGTCCTGGGGTCATTAGCCTAGTAACATCCTATGATACCTGAACTTATGCAAGATCTTTCTCCAAAATTAAACTCAAAGAAAAACAAATTGGTTCAACAAGAATCTGAACCCACATTTGGAAACAGATTTGGGTCAGAGCCTTAAAACTGCAGTTTGTGAAAGGTTATAAGGTATTGATGCTTAGGAATCCTGTAAGCAGACAGGAGTGATGACAGGGAAGTCTGAAAAAGGCATCTGTACTGGCACCTTCCAGCTAGTGGGTATTTTCTCTCCTGTGGAATTAAAAAATATCCATCATGTCTAGGTTTTGCATATCTGGGAACTGGTGTAGGGGTGGTGTTTAATGAAAGATTAAGAAAAAAAATCTTAGCAGTAATGGATCTGCACACTGCATGGTTGAAAGAGGTCAGTGACTGACCAAGAACATAAGACCAGATTTTTTCCAAGAACTGTCAAACTGAGCACTGAAATGAAGTTTGAACAGCACACACACACACACAACATACCATCATGAATTTCCAAATCCCTGCAGGAGTTTTGACACCTGGTGTAGGACACTGGTATGAGTGCTTACAACTCAAGATCAGGAGTTTTGTGAAAACCAGAATCAACGCATTCCTGAAAAGCAGCAAATCAGATTACCTGCAATAAATCCTGAGCACTGTCTAAATGGACCAGCTTAGAAGAATGCTTACCCTGTCAAACTAAAGCTTAAAGAAAAAGGGGGAGGAAAAAACAATTAAGACAACCTGGTCAAACCACTGCTGCAAAGCTAGGGTTCTCACCCTATTGTAGATACTGGGGAAGATGTTAAGCCATGCCATCTCCAGGACCTTCAGTGACTGGACTGCTCCATGATTTTACGGTCTTTTCTAATAGTACTTAGAACATAGCTACGGTAAAGACTTTTCTAGAATGATCACAGGTGCTTAAAATCCAAAAGGCAAAGACTACACATCTAGGTAATCCAACCACCTAAATTTCAAAATCATGCGCTTATAAAATGCCAAGCACAAAGTACAGCATTTTGGCTCAAAGCCTCAGACTGGATTTAGTCCAACAATTGACTTCATTATAGCCAATGTTAATAAATATGAAAGCAAGGATGCAACAAATAATGCTGTTTGGCATCTTAAACAAGGTCTATTCAGAAAGAAAAAAAAGTGGAAGTATAACTTACGAGTCCACAAGTGCAGCAAGTACAAAAATAAAGCATGTGCAACAATTTAGTTTATACCCAAGAAGGTAGTCTAAAAATATGGTCTGGGGATTGTTAATGAAGTTATGGTACTGGCAACCAAGTTTGATGCACAATGGAATTTTACTGTTAAACAGGTCTATTAGGTTGGAGAGGTTGAAAGGAACGATGTCCCATCTATGTAAGCAGCTGCCATATATGGCAGCAAAGCTACATTACTCAACTGTGCTTTAGTTTAAATTTGCCTTGAAAAGTGGAAGGGAAAAAAATTAAAACTTGACAAACCAAGCATTTCACATTTCTGAATACACACTTAAAAAGCCTTAAATAGCAGCATGAAATTGGACCGATTCAGCTTTTAAAAATGGGTAATCAACTGCTGCATCGAGACAGTGGTGTATAAAATATGCACTCAGCTTAGACAAGTGTTTCTAGAAAAAAAGCAGGTACCTGGTTTATATGTAGCCCTTTACACAGCAGTTCCTTAAAAACACCAAGTGCCACCATCACTCCCAGTAATGCATTCTGGAAAAATAATGCTGCATTGATGAAGTAGATGGGAGAGCAGAACATTCATGTACAGAAATCTAGCACCCGGACAACCTAAATGAAATGCACTCACCTGAAATACCTCTTCCCTTGAAAGTTTTTGCAACTATCATGCTGGGCTTGTCCTTGCATTGAGATGCCTTCCAAAATGCCTCATGCAGCTTTTCAATGCTATGGCCATCAACTACACAAGTGTGCCAGCTGCAAAGGGGGAAAAAAAAAATAAATAAAAGATAGAGTGCAGCAGGATGGACACCTGCAGTACAATCCCCCAACGTGCATAACACTTTTCACTACTAAATTCAAAACAAACAGTTGCTAAAAGTAACAAAATGAAAGGCAGCTGAAAGGGAATCCAGCAGTAAAGGGTTAAAAAAAAAATCCAGCTTTATTCCACTAGGCAAAACCTGTAACAGCAAAGAACAGATACATAATCGCACTGCGTTTCAATAAACTTCCACAGATGTAAAACCTTTCACAATGTAAAGTGCTCATTATAAACCCTGCCAATCCAACAGGAACAACATTTAAGTTAAAATTAGCAAGACAACTTCCTTTTGCACAATGATCTTTGACCAGACATGAGATTTGTTCACAAACCTAGTAAACTGCAACTTAATACCATTGGTCTCAGTTAACCAAAAACTGAACCTTAATGTTATAAAAATATAAGCAAAGTAAAATGGTGAAATAAAAACAAATGTAGGTTTGTGGTGATGTAATAAAACTGAGGGCTCCATCTGATGGAATGGTGAAAATTACACTTTCAGGCAGTTCAAGAGACGTTAAAAAGCGCACCCTTTTAGCTATAACTTGGCAGCTCTCATTTTTAGCAGTGGCTTAATGGAGATGCTCATTTAAGCCAGGAAATGTATTGGCTTCTAAAGTGACCTGCCACCACAGTTCTTTTCTTATACTCAAGTTTGCGAGTCCCCAAGCGTCACCCCTCTCATTCCTCTGTACATCCTCTAGAGGAAACGGAAATTTTGCCTCAACAGGTTTTGGTGTGCTTTAAAACAGTATTACTCATTTTTATTCTGAATATCATAACTGTTCATAAAATTCTCCTTCCGAGTTGTCTTTCAGTTTACCTATGTAGAACAAACCACAAAAAAAAAATTCACAGGTAGCTATATATACACTAGCCCTGCAGAGTAAAAATTATACTACTACTTCCCTTACAATACTTTCTCTACTCTTAACAAAAATGGATTCCTTGTGGGAAATAAATGAACACTGAATACTTTCCACACTATGTTAGTTTTCCTTTCCCAAGTAGCAATGACAGCATTTTGGTCACTTTCTACAAAAATGCTCCAAGCACACCAAAACATGTATTCAGGCAAAACTTTCCATCCTAGAGGATGTAAAGAGGAATGAGAGGGGTGGTGCTTGGGAACAAATCCAGTATAAAGAACTGCGGTGGTAGGTAATTTTAGAAGCCAATAAATTTCCTGGCTTAAATGAGTACACCTCCATTAAGTCACTGCTAAAAATGAGAGCTGCCAAGTTATAGCCAAAAGGGTGCACAACATCCTTTGAACCATTTTTCCTGAAAGTGTAATTTTCACTATTAAAACTTTGCCTTTTACTTCACCACAAGCATGTACTTAACTTTTTGCTTATTATTGTTAAACACTACTGTACGTATGTACGTCGTCACTGGTGATTAAGTGAAGCTAATGGAATTTAAGTTGCAAAACGAAGTGGTCTTACTAATTTTAACTTGAATGTTGTTCCTCTTGGATAAAAGGAAATTGGCAGGGTTTATAATTGGCACTTTACATTGAAAGTTTTTTTTTTTTTTTTACCATTTACTGCCAGATTCTCCTTCAGCTGCCTACCCAGGCAATATAGGCCAGAGTTGGCCTTTGTCTCAAAGCTATGCAACAGAGTCAGGCAGTATACAAAGCTAGCCTCCATGACTGCTTGTGTCATACGTGATGGTTTGATAAAGATCTTTATATAGAGAACAGGAATTAAACTTATGTACGGTTGCATAGAATTTTAAACACACACACAATGTTTAACTGAAAAAAAAAAAAAAAAAATACTGGACAATATGTAATAAATGACAGAGCAGTTAGAACCACAATGGCATATACCTAAAGCAATGAGTTCTACAGAGACACTCCCAAATAAATTTAAATTACGAATGTAAATATGGAATGGAAAATACTAAGCAGAATGTCAGTCCAAATCAGCTCACCTTTGGTCAGAAACCAAAGCTTTGACTACTTGCTCTGAAAGGGGCTGGCATACAATAGAGTAGACTAAACGGAATAAAGGACATTCACTAGCCATACAATAGTGTTTAGCCAAAGCTCATTCCAGGCTGTAAAAAAGTAAAGCCCCAAGCAGGACCTATGTCAGTTAAAAAGGACAATGAGGTTACAGAAATGAAGACAATACTGATAATCATTACTGCTGTGGAAGTGAGTGAAGCAGCCAGATGTGCTGCAGAGAGAGATAGCCTATATTTATAGGAATCCGATGTTTTTCCACACCAAAAAAAAAAAAAAAAAAAAACAAAGCCAAACACAGAAGTGTGCAAATAGTATTGGAGCTCAAAGAAATGTAAACTGCAGTACTAGATGAATATAAAACATCCCACACAGAAGAGTGCATTGACATGGCACATATGGAACGCGTTGCACTCAGGGAAAAGAAAGAATAACCCCCACACACACACACCTGACTATGTTGGCCAAAGATGCAACCCAACAACTACGTATAAAATCAGTCCATCATGGAAAGGCAGTGGGGCACTCCTTACCAAAGCTGTGGTCAAAACAGGCTAAACTTGAGTTTGACAACCAGATGTCATTTTCGTTGCTTCCCAGTCAGCAGCCATCACTGAAAATGCTAGAAGTACACCCTTTTCATGAAACTGCTCTTAAATGGATAAGCCAAAGGGTTTTAACAAAACAAACCCAACATTTCAGTAAAAACTCACCCAGCCAAGCTAGAGTCTTCACTGTGTACCACCTTAAACAACCTATAAAATGGAGGCTCCTTGGGACATGCCAGTGTTTCATCTACATGGCTTCCAAATGCCCATGACTTCGCTGGCTACTTCTTTAGGAGTACATTCAAGCCATTAAAGCCAAAAACCACTAGTTGCAGACAAGCATATTTCTGCCTTTTCTGACCTTGTTAGTACAGCACAAGTGAACGACACTGGTCAAGAATGGAAGCTGTGTTTTCTAAAGTAGCTCAAACTACTGGGGAAGAGGAATTCTTGAAGTTAGCCATTACGCTTCAAAAGGGAAGTACTCTCCTATCTGCTGCGGTCAGAGATTAGTAATGTACTACACAATCCTACAAGAGAGATGAGACACCCTTCTACTTACTAAGCAATCAACTCCAAATGCTGGAGGAGAAGGTAGGAATTGGGAGGAATAAAAGAAATTCTTTGGGTTTCAATACATTATAGTACACCGTTGACAGCTACCACACTCCAGCTCCAGAAAACTACTTTAAGCTGTGTGCTTCTGTTCCTGTACTAAAAAGGCACTAACCTTTGGATATACTGACTACAGATTCAGTGCAAATGCCAAGTCTCCTTCAAAGGGAGGATGGAAAAGTCTGCAACTACTGTTTGGCAATTTTACAGCAGGAAATACTCAGAGGTGATAAAGCTTGCAGGTATTTTACTTTAAGCGGCAGCAGATGCAATTACATCTGCATAGCATGAACAGTCAGTGTCAAATTCTTGCAGCCTTTTCAAAAAGCCAATTAAGAGTCTTCCTTGTATTGCAGTACCCAAAGTTAGTCTACATCCATTGTGCACACAGCTTGAATATGAGGAATTTCACATCTGCAAAATTTCTGACTCCTACCTCCTAAAATTTCTCAGACTCCTACCTCCTACTGCTCACTACATTTACAGTTTGCCCTAGACAAGTCCATAAAGCAAGATTTATTGCTCTGCCTAATGTGGCACTGGAGCCATCCACAAAAAGCCAGTCTGACCAATAATGTAATGCAAGTAAAACATTTGCACAATGCTTCCTTTAAAGGAAAACTCCACCCTAGAACAAAATGGTTTCCAAACCTATTTTAACACCTCAAAAAAACACTCAAAGTGCTTTATTTGTAATTTTAGCCCATTTCCACAACATGGCTACCAATGGGACTTTATGCATAAACATGATCTTCTGCCTCACCCCTCTTCACATAATACTTTGAATTTTCATGCCATTGACATAATGGAATTTGGGAGGGTCAGTCTGTAAAAAGGACTGCTTTTCAGTCTAACCCTCATTTGTGTTTTGCTCAGACCTTGTTTTACACTAGTTATCCAGGTGCAGCCAGAAAAGTAACAAACTGTGTGTAGTTCAAGAGGAACCCCCCCCCCCCGTTTCTTCGGGTTTTCTTTTGCAGTCTGAGGAATTGATTCTACAAGGGCATCTCAGTGCAGTGACAGTTTTAGCACCCCTGCAGTAGTGTGTGGGGGAGGGACTTCATTCCGCTTGAGCAAAAAAAAATTACACACACACACAGCGCCACACACACACACACACACACAGCGCCACACACACACACACACACACACAGCGCCACACACACACACACACACACACACACACACACACACACACACACACCCACACACACGCACACACACACACACACACACACACACACACACACACACACACACACACACACACACACACACACACACACACACACACACACACACACACACACACACACACACACACACACAGTCACACACACACACACACACACACACACACACACACACACACACACACACACACACACACACACACACACACACACAGCCACACACACACACACACACACACACACACACACAGCGCCACACACACACACACAGCGCCACACACACACACACAGCGCCACACACACACACACAGCGCCACACACACACACACACACACACACACACACACACACACACACAGCGCCACACACACACACACACACACACACACACAGCGCCACACACACACACACACACCCACACACACACACACACACACACAGCGCCACACACACACAGCGCCACACACACACAGCGCCACACACACACACACACACACACACACACAGCGCCCCACACACACACAGCGCCCCACACACACACAGCGCCCCACACACACACACACAAATCACGATTAGAAACAGAAAAGCAGTCCTTTTAAAGAAGGTAAAGGACAGTGACCTTCCCAAATCCCATTAAAGGTCAATGACATGGGAATTTCAGAGTTATTTCCTTATGTCTGGCATGAGTCATACAAAGTATTATGGGAAAGAGAAAGGGTTGAGGGAGTACAAGCTCACTTTAATGCATCAAGCCCCACTGGTAGCCATGCTGTGGAAAACGGGCTAAAGTACAAATAAAAGCACTTGAGTGAGAAATTTTTTTTAGTTCTAGGATGGTGTTTTCCTTGAAGTGAAATGAAAGAAAACACAGCAATAACCACCACTGGTACCAAGTGCAGTGTACGATTCAATCATATTGGTACGACAGCCTCCTTAAGTCAATTACGCAAACTTACCCAAAGGCTTCACAACGCTCACGATAGACCTCCATGTTATGCTGAAGAGGAGCGGCCTCACTCTGACCAAGGCGGTTAACATCAATGATTGCCACAAGGTTATCCAGTTTGTAGTGAGATGCAAACGCCATAGCTTCCCAGACAGCACCTTCAGAGGACTCGCCATCGCCCATCAAACAAAACACTCTATAACTAAACATTAAAAAATAAAAAAAAACCTTTTGAAGCATTTCAAACAATATAAGCAGAATAAAATAGAATCCGATCTTCATGGTTTGACTAGGGAAGCTTTGCTAGAAAATACACAAAGGTCAGAAAAATTACACAAGTAAAAAAAAAAGTGTTCTCTACAGCCAAAACAATGGAGACGTACATTTTCCAGTACACATCCATCAATTATCCTGCATACCTTAGGAAGCCATTCTGCCTTGCAAAGCTGCAAAGACGACCTTTCCTCCAAGCCCACCCCCCTTGGTTCAGCCAACAGTGCTCCCTTCAGTACGTACATCTTTCCAAGTAAAGAGCTAACAATTTGACTGTACAGGTATTCATAAATTCATCCTCAGATATGCTCCATTTAAAATCAGAGTACCCGGTTTATGCCACTTCTCAATGTTCATCTAGCCAGCCTACAAAGCAATAGAAGTCACTACAAGATTAGCCAGCGTATCAAAAAGTTACAACAGGATTAGCAATGTTAAAATGCAGCACTCCTTTCCAGCTACAAAAAGGAAAAGTCAATTTATTCTCCTATATAAAAGGATAGTGTGGTGTAAACTATTAAGCTCTGCCAGAAAGCTCAGTCTAAATGTTCTACCCCATTTACATATGGTAGAAATGCACTTTGATTGTCCTATCAATCTGGCAAGGTTCAAAGCTAAAAAACTCCTACTGTGTCAGGGCCAGAACAGCCCTTTATTGTGAAAGATCTCAGTTGTAATAAACCATGCACAACTTGTCAGACATCCTCCATGGCTATACTACTGCCCATTTAATGTACAGGAGAACCAAACCCTTCAGGTGGTGGGAGGGGGGGGTCAGATGTGCATGATCTTGCCGCCTGTTTTCCCACCCAAGACGGAGGCTCAAACAATGTTACGAGATACATGCCCAGATGAGATGAACACCAGTGCTTCAACCCCTGGTTGATCTGCTAAAGATCTTTGAGGATCCTGTTTGGAGGACTCATTTGTCAAATCGGTTTGCTTAATTTGATGACAGATGCAGGAACCCAAAAACAGATTTCCCTTTCACTCCCTGACAGCATCGGGGACTTCTACAAAGTTTGTAGTTCTTAGGCAGTCTCTCAAAGAGGAGCTTACGAATTTTAGATATGCTTAGCCTCACCTGGTCTCAAAGACCTTTTTCCCCCCTGTGAACCATGCTTTGGAGTCCAGAGTGACGTTGGTCAAGACGGAATTAATCTTTTCACCCAGTTCAAGATTAATCAGGCTAGGGGCTAGATTCTGGAAGGAATTTGACACAGTAAGGGTTCAACTGCCAAAGTTTTCTGAGCAGGTTTACGCAGAGAAGCAAGGACAGGTTCATGGAGAGCAAAGTTCTAGGTTTAAAAGCAGTTTCCAAGGTTTCTCAGGTGTCAAAATGTTCTCCATAAAGTGCCTTGGAGGCAGCAGATACCATTAAATACTTGGGGTGACGAGAGGTAAATGAACGCTTAGAGTATCTAGGTTTCACATTACCCAAGTATCCTTTTAAACAAGGATGATTTCTTGTGGCCTAACCAGCAGAACTCCCAGCCAAAATCCAAGGCAATAAAAGTGGCAAGTTGGCCATGCCTAACAAGGGTTTCTTTCCTAGAAAGAAGAATCAACTTAAAGTCTATGCTGAGCCGGAGCACCAATTTTTAATTTTTTAAAACCAAGCCACTGGGGTGCCTTGTCTCAAGTTGGCTCTCCATAAGGCAGCCTGCCTGTCAGAGGATTCTGACAAGGATTCCAGATGATTTGTAAAGAGTTTGGGGGAGGGGGTTCTACCTCATCTACAAGACCATACTATTTCTCCAGCAAATACTGGATTCTGGTATTGGTTCCAGTTCCTTCAGAAAGGAAGGATGCAAAACGTATTCTCTAGTATTTTCTTGGTTCTCCAATTGTGAGACAGACATGGGACTTTATGTTGAATAAGTTTGGCAAGGTCAAATTACAAGTCCCTCCACCTAGAGTGTTCTTCCACCATTTTATGACAACCTTGGTTTTGACCTGTCTTGCACACCTCCTGAAGCAATGAGGATATCCACATTTAAACCTGATGCAACAATATCAGTTGCGTGATCCACTGCAATGCAAGTGGACATCAAATGCCTTGCTCCAGTAGTGGCCCACTGAGACTGGGCACTTGCTTTTTCCATATTTGGATTTGCTGATCTGGGCAGAGCCGAAACCATGTGTGGAAATCACTAGGGGTTCTCATGACTCTTCCCCATCTAGGGTTCAAGCTTAAATATCCTAAAGTCGTGTAGGGACACACACTAGTCTAAAACATCCCAGAAAGACTAAATTCTGGAAATTTCCCCAGAGAAATGACAGACTTAATTCCTAAATTTTGGACCAACTACACCCATGATTCCCTTACTACTGGCCAGTCTTCATGCAAAGAATTTTGGTGGTATATTTCAAATTGGATGCAGTACCTTCATTTTTTGGGCTCCCGGTTACTAGTGCTGCCCTTCAAAGTAGTACAGTCAGAGAACTGTATTAGTACAGGGATTCCTTTTCTACTCTCAGATGCCAGTACAGCCTGTCCAGATATATTAGTCCAACTTTGCCTAGGGAACACGTCAATGGGGATGCAAGTGCTACCTACTTGGGGCCAAAGGATGCATGGAAGCACAGATATGTAGGAGATGCTGGCAGTGGTTCACACCTTGAAAGTTCCTCACCACCTCTGGACTACAGGCCCTCTTCTGGTCATTACAGACTAAGTGAGATGGCACCCCAACACATTAGGGGGTATGAGGTCTTACCCCCTGTGCCAATTAGCAATGGTTGCCTGGGTGCAGGTTTCTCAGTAATACTCTTCAAGCATGCATCTTGTCAGAGGAGAACAGGACAGTGCCAGATTGGACAGACCCACTAGTGAAGATTAAGGCAGCACTGTTCCAGGATCTAGTCTAGATGGAACGCCTTAATGCCATCACCTCCTTTTCAAAAGGCAGACAGCTGGAGAAATTCTGTTCCATACAAGCCTTGCAACCATGCCTGAAGGACAGATGTCTTGACCTCTTGGAAGATTCTGCCCTTTCCACATTTACAAGGTACTTCGACCTGGTCACCACTCAGACCCAAGAAATTTCTATGCTCTCCTTTTAATGGCCTTGGCCAAAGGCAAACAGACTTCCTCACATTGCACCAGTCTCCCCGAGACTGTATGAGCAGAGCAGATCACTCCCATTTGGAACTTTAGACAACCTGAATGATTTAGACTGTTTAGGTAATTGAGTCAATAAGATGCACAGCAGCTGTTAAGGCAAAAAAGGAAAAAAAAAAAAACATGTTTCCAGAAAATTGTGTACAAACAGATGAAGTTCTAGGTAGTGCCTAATGGCCACTGTGGTAAATACCCCTCTGGTCCGGAGATTTTAACTGCACTATTTGTGTATGCCCTTGTTGCGAGGCATTTAATGACCACCTGTCTGCCTCTTCCTTTTTGGAAGACTGCTTTGCTTATTGCTCGACATTCTACAATGCGATTTTTTCTCTGAGCTGCCAAGTTCTCCATTGTGGAGCAACCTTAATGGTACTTCCTCAGAAAATGGCACTTTTCACCACTTATCCTTTTATTTTCAGCATGAAAGCAGTTTCCAGTCTTCACCACTAGACACACACCATAGCAAGGTGGATTAAGGTAAAGGCAAGGAATTGACTAGTATTCTAGAGGCAGCAACTTGGTGGTCCTTCCCTACCTTCATGAACAATGGGCTGCCTTGGTCCTATTGATAGGCCCTTCTCACTCAAGCAGGAGTAGTTAAGGCTTGACAGATTGATGGAGCACAGAGCTCACCTGCTAGCTCACATCTTCCACAACTAAGCCTAGCCAGTAAGGCCACAGGGTGCAGCTCCCAAGAACTACACGTGCATGACTTAGCCATGATGTATGCATCTTTGGTTGTCATAACCACCACCTAGGGCCATCAAGGCAACCAAACTGAGGGGTGCGAATATGGGCCCCACAACTATAAAAAGTGAAGACAAAACAGTTTAGTAGGTGTGGAGAGTTTGTGACAAGGGTGTAAATTGCTAGTGCACCACATACGAATCAGTTAGCAAGACAAGGGAGAAAAATAAATGCTTACCTATTGCAGTTTGGAATTTTTACTGTGAAATTAGCAAGTGCCCCTACCCCAAACGTAATAAAAAAAAAAAGTGTAGTCAAGATTCCAAGTTGACACTCCATAGTTGGACAGTAATGCACAAAACAAGCGCATGACTTGTTCAGACAAGCCAATCATAGCAATTTCAGCAGCTTTGCCATCAAATATAAAGCAAACCAGCCAATATTACTCACTACATTTACTATGAAAAGTGCAGACTTGGAGACAAGTTAAATTATCTATACAGACATATAGAAAGCATTTCATAATGAAGACAAGCTTCTGTGGCACGTGGCAACAGAAGCCAGAACTAGACTTCCAGTGACAAAGAGCCAAGCAATTCAAAGCCATCTGGTATGTGTCTACACAATGTCCCATCACCCCATTTTCGCACTCTGGGTTAAGATCTTACATCAGCTACATCCAATGTTCACAATCCACCTACTGCAAAGCCTCTGGAATCAGAGGAAACCTCAGCATCCAGAGAAATCCCATGCGACCACATATAAATCAGTTAAGTATTCGCCAGACCATTTAGGGTACACAAATTTTACACCAATGAACTTATTCTAACAGCACACAAAGCAGCAGCCTAATCTATGCATGTCATCTCCTTGAAAGGTTACAGAGTCATTATGAAAACCCAGCAACAGCCTTAAAGATAATTTCTTTTAGCTGCAGTTTACTGGACAGCTGGTACTACAAGCCAGCAACCAAAAAACAAAGCTGCAGCTCTTAATGTCTGAACACAATGACTACCTCCCAACCAGTTAGACATTTAAAAATACTTTAAGTAAAATTACAATTTTAGTACAATTCATTAATCCATAACTTAAGGAAATATAATGCAGTCAAGAAATGTGGACAAGACTTTCATGACAAACTTTACATTACTGCTATAGCTCTTATAAAGCTTCATTGATGACTGAATTGAGCAACAAATTAAGGCAATTAGCTGGAAAAGGTAAGGCAATTAGCTGGAAAAGGTAAGACAATCAGGTGCTTTCCTTCATTCTAATAATCAGCTCACATAGAAGTAAGAGAAAATTAACTTGCATAACTCTAAAAAGAACAGAACTTTACACTAAGGAAGCGATAGCGCTGCAAGTTTGCCTACCAGAATCACTAATGTATTTCCATACAAAAAAAGATTTCTGAAGAATGGAAGAACGACTACCTGACATGCAGCAGTTACTACAATCCATTTCTTTACTTTCAACTGCTGTTGCTTCAACAGTAAGGTTGACAACTATCAGCAGTAACAGGACTAGTGAGGCTGGTCCAAGTAGCCTCTCTCAAGGTTCGGATGTCTACCCTTGCGCAAAGAAGTGGTTCTAGCAATGTCTGTGAACAGAGTGAACCTGAAAAGTTGCTGTTTTAAACATCTGAGGCAACTCACGCTTCAATACAAGACACTAGTTAGGCGGGAACATGTTCCCAAGGGGTAGGATGTGGAAGTACCCTACCGGCTTGATCAAGGACTCCTTACTACATTGGGAATTACTTGCTTTACTTCTTAAGCAAGGATGAGAGAGACGGATAATGTCAAGAAGAGGTCCATTTTAAATACTTGTAAACTAGATAGCATAAAAATGGATTTGCTGTTTGTGCATAAATTGAAAGAGTACAATGTTAAGGATGTGGTAAAAAAAAAAAAAAAAAACACTGTGGAAGGACAAAAAGCTTGCACGTGAAGTAGGGAGTGAAGACATGGTAAATGTGGAAACAAATTTTGATAGTAATTACGAAGAAAACCCTTTAGAGAACCCTCCACCAAGAATCTAGAAAATAATGAATCAAGAGGGGGCAAGGCCAGGATGGGTCGAGGCAGAAGTAATCAGTATCAGAACTCTAAGACGGGGAGGGGGAGAAGGCATCAGAACTCCAGGAGGAACTGACCCCCAATGAACACAGTGTGGATGGGGAGCTTTGCAATATCATTTCAAACAGGAAGAATGACTAAGATTTATAATTTCAGTCAGACTAAATATGGGAACGGAATGGGCCAACCTAACTGAAAAAGGGCTCAATTGTTCCAACAAAAAAGGAAAATGTTGAAACTCTTCTACAGCTCAAAGTTGATTGTAGGAAATTGTCCAAGGACAAGGATACCTTTTACAATCAGGGAACAGAATACAGAAAGACCCAAGTACCTTTATACCCCCTGCACATGCTATAGTGCACCTTTTTGATAAGCTGTGTGAGCTAGACATCAGGAAATTAAAGTATTCCAGTGAATTTAAAGTACAGAACTTAACAGTGGATGAGAACGAGCTATTACAGCAAATTAAACAGATTAGGGTAATGAAACCAGAGAGTGGGGGCCTGGTAATTATAGATGTGAATGATTACAACACAATGTTGGAAATTATACAGCGATACATATGTAGAGGTTTCTCGTAATGAATCGAACTTAGCCTACCGGAAAATTGATCTGGGGTTGGAAGACCTGAGCAAATCACAAAAAGAAAATACCTTTTTGTACACTGCACATCCATGGATCCCTACTATTTTTGGGATCCAGTAATTCACAAAAACATTTTTTTGGTCTTTGAGGGGCAACTTTTTAGGCAAACACGAGGGCTGGCAATGGGGTCATGCTGTGCCCCAGTGTTTGAACAGTGTTGTCCCAATGGGAAAAGCTTTATATCACTTGTTACATCTACAGATAATCCTGGCCACTGTACAGATGCCATTTGGATGACATTTTATTATCCTGGAAGGATGGGATGGAAACATTGGAAGAGTTATTTTGAATACACACAACCACCTTTTTGAAATTTACTATGGGACGCAGGCTGGCGTGGTGCAGCAGTTAGCGCCGTCACCTCACAGCAAGAGATTCTCCCTTCTCGGCTGGAGGGTCTTCTTGTGTGGGGGAGTCTGCATGTCCTCCCCGTGGTCGAATGAGGTTTAAAGACTAGGTGCGTGCATGAATGGGTGTACCTTATTTGAAGGTTGGGCTGGCAACTAGGCACCATAAATCCACCAATCATGAGTGGGCCCGAGTTCTGCTGTGGCAATCCCCGACAGGGAAAAGCCGAAAGACATTACTTTTTTTTTTTTTTTTTTTAATAAAAGGAAAAAAAAAAATCCATTTCTTTGCTGCATTTTAGCAGATGGCACCCCATCCACCAGAAGAAAGCTCTGGTAAAGGGTCAATACGTTAAGATTGGCTAGGATGATATCCGGCTGGGGTGACTTAAGCGAATGTACGGTGCTGCAGGGTATGCTGGTTCAGAGAGGTTACCCTGAAGTACTTTTTAAGAACACCATGGATGAAGTAAAGTTCAAGAAGGGAGGGTGTGTACCACAGCTTTTGAGTACGGACCTCAACATACTGGAAGGGACATTACTGAACCTGGGTTTGGAAGAGTGATGGTACTACCATACAATACAGATTTCTATGACATTAGAGACATCACTTATAGGCACTGGGATATTTTTAGTCTGTACCCAGGGGTGGTGACTACCTTGGGTACGACACCGACAACTAAGAGGCATATTTTAAGGGGATTACTGGAAAAGACAAACTCCTTGAACGAGACTGGAAGTAGTCACAAATGAGGTAGATGCCCCCAATGCAGACATGGGCACAGTGTCACTATTAGGAACTTTGGAAAAGTTAGACCAAAGAAAAAATTGCTACTCTAAAAGGGGTAGAGTATCTTGGGTTCTGCCAGGCCTGTGACTGCTTCTATGGTCGGGAAAACCAAGGGGGCCATCAAACACAGAATTTACAAACATTAAGACATAGCCAAAAAAATGTAAGTAATGCTTTATATAGGCGTATACAAGAATTTCCTGACCATTTTTCCAAGTTCTCTGTGACCTGGGACAAAGAGGGTCCAATAGAGGAATACTTGGAATTTGAGATGAATGGCAGATCATGTTAAAATTCTACAATTTCTCCTGGCTTGAAAGATAACACTTTCCCCCTTTTTAAAACTTAAATCCATGCATTTAATATAAATGGTCATGTAACATTTGTATGGAAGGTTACTGTGCTTTTTACTGCCAGCAGGTCAGTCAACCTAGCTTTAAAACTTTGTAGCAGGGGTGGGGACTACTGTGTTTTAACCAATTATGACTAGAGTTGTGTATTTATATGATGACAATTCATTCTGAAGTCTGTGTATAAGAAAGACGAAAGTGCTAAAATTATTTTACTTGGATTATTGCTGCAGTCTGAGTTGGTTCACTCATTTTTGCTGTTTCCCAGTTTGAAGCACAGGAAAAATAATGCAGTCAAGAAATGTGGATATGACTTTCGCAACAAGCTTACCACTATAGCTCCTATAAAGCTTCATTGATTGCCCATTTGTTGCCCAATTTGGTTAAGTAAAGCAATTAGCTGGAAAAGGTACGCCACACACACACCCACCCATCAGGTACTTTCATTTTCGTGAGCTGATTAGAATGAGTGCATACCTCATTAAAAAGGACACTAGAACTTTACACCAAGCAAGTGCTGCATGTTTGCCTACCAGAATGATTAATGCATTTCCATACAAAAACCTTAAACCCAAGATAGCTCAGTAACCACACCACTTTCCAAAAGCAGAAAGAGGACAAAACCATGGCAGTGATTTCCCCCTTATGTTTGGTGTATTGGTTGAGAGGGAGAGACACTAAATCATTCCCTGTTAGCCCCCCCCCCCCCCCAAAGTGCACAAGCAAGCACACACTGACATCAACAAGATTAAGGCTACAAAGCTATAACATTGAACAAATGAAAGTAGACTAAAAGATCCGCAGCAGGCCTGCTAACACATTAGCTAAAGGGTAGGACCAAGTATGTGTAGAATTTATGGCAAATAGCATCTCACACTGACCAGAGAGAGATGGCAAACCTGCTAGTGGATAGGAGGGTATAAAAAAAGCGAAATTTTCACCAAGCCTAACTTACAAGCCTACTCCCAAACTCCGCTCACCATACATATCTGAAGAGCGGGTCCTTAAGCCTTGTCCATGGGGGAAGAGAAAAAAAAAAACTATGGGACCAAATAACACCCCATGCTGTCAGTCTAAAATGAAATAGCATCACCACCACCACCACCAAGTACCCTATTATCCATAAATCAAACAGGACTAGGGCCACCCATTCCAGGGACTCAAATATGGCCTGCAACTTTAATAGGACATGCTGGAAAAGACATTTCTCCCCCAGCAACTGCTGTGGAGGCTACCAATTCATGTGAAAGAGCATCTCCGACACTGTTCAAGAGAACCTGAATGAGTGGATAGTGCATTGCAAATTCTAACCAGGGACAGTGCCAACAACTCTCCTGGACATGATCAGTCATCACTAAATGCAATCTTGGTACTGACTAGCATTTCTATGGTACTACATTGGGATGCAACGGCTAGGATTAAAATGACCTCTGGGTAAACAGCTTGGTAATCTCAAGATCCTATGAACGGTTAACTGCCATGGTCCACAACAACCACCAGCCTCCAGCTACAGCATCTTGGCAGTGCCTCTAGTATACTCTTCTATTTCCAATTGTTAAAATGCTGTAAAATTTGGTGGGTAACATTGTTACTTCCTTAAAGCAGTTTACAAACCATGTTTATCCACTGAATTAGAGATCCAGTTTACTATCCAGAGAACAAACTGGAATTATGACCTTACCATACTGCTTCACATTCCATGCCAAGTCACTTCAAACAGCACTGGCAGACCAAAGTTAAAAAAACTGTCTGGGGGGAGGTAGGTGGGTGCAATTCCTAAAATGCAAAAGGCCATTTCTTTCTGAACTCAGGAGAAAACTAATGGCATCTTCAGGGACATTCTTCCAGGAAAGTAAGTCTCTGTGGAGTCTGCAAGTGTAATTATGGGTATGAAACAGATATAATGACAAGTACACAAGTTTATAGTGCAAGCTTAGTTCATTAACAGCAAAACAGAGGCCCCATCTTAGGTGGCATTAGAAACAAATGCCAGACAGACTGGGATCTCTCACTATGCAGCAGCTCACAAAGCCACACAAACTCCCTGGGGGGGGTACAGCACCAACAGATTTGTAGCAAGGCATGCACAAAAACAAAAAAGCTAATCTCACTATGTCCAAACCATGCAACACTTCTCTGTTGTGGGAGTGGGGAGAAAAAAGACCAAGATAATCTTGGTGGCTATAGTAAATTTCACGACATATACTGGGACAGCAGCACTGGGGTTTAAATACTGAAACCCTTCTAAGCGGACACATGCTAAAAATGAGTTTTTCAAACCAATGTTTGAACCAACAGTCAAAGCTGATCAAGGAGCAGAGTTTCTCCTAAAAAGTTCATCATGAAGTGAACTGGTCTTCAAGCCAGTGAAAAATGGCTAGTACCTTAAACGGAGGCACACAAGAGGCACACCCAATTGCCCAAGCCAAAATGGGGCCATCAGAGTGATTCAGCTGGCACCGTGAGGGAAAGGGGGAAAACAGGACGTACTGCAGTCAGCCAAGAGTGACCATGGCCCATTCCTACAACCTCATAGCCTGTCGGTTTCCCATACTGCTTGAAGTACAACGCCAACATGCTGTTGCAGTGGATGGCAATGGCTTCCTAGAGAAGGCCCTGCAGAGCCTACAGCACAAGGAATGCAGAAGTGACCTTACGTTCAGTAACCTGTTGAATAGGGAGGTCTTGGGACCAACTCTTGGACAGCTGGCTACAAACAATGCCAATACCCAGTGTTAAAAGTGTAAGTGGTGACTTACTTGGGAGACAAACTACCTTGAGATTTGACTGAATAAGCCAACACCACCCAACTAGGACACTGAATTCAAAGCCTGAGTGGATAATACCTGGCAAATCCAACTGGGACAAGGAAACTGCCACTACCATGAGACAATGCAGCTGACACTGAGCTTGTCAAAGTGGAAATGGAAAGCCAGAACGGTGGCTTTAAAAGTGCAACTCAACTTCACACATTACAAATGACATGGATGCACATGAAGCTTCAAAATTATTTGAAAGGCTGCCAGGGTGTACCTGGTATCCAGTTAGCAGCACAAGGTAAACAGTTGTTTGCAATGGTTCCCATCTGCAACTTCCAATATGCCCACTGACAGGAACAATTACTTCAATTATGTCCTTCAACTCTCATGTAGAGGACCCCAACAGCCAATTGTCCAGTCTGAACTCCTGCACTTGTCAACCCAAGATGCACTGCTCCAAGTCACCATAAATACCCTACAAGGGCTGGGGCAAATGAAATGGGAAGGCTTCAGACTTGGAATAACTGGCCCCACCCTGAAAAACTCACACCTGGCTAACCATGGGTAGACATTCCGAAACTCCTGAGAGAACATCTAGTCTTCCTCTCGCTAAACATTTAAGTACTAATTGCACTGCAACCATACACAGGCTACTTATCTGTGCCAAAACTAGACCAACTGTGGCAATTCCAGCAGCTGAATTAAATCCCAGTACAAGTAATATTGTACATAGCCTAGTATCAGCCCTATGGCCTACACAAACATAGCCATAACAATTCCTGCATATTTCTTGCTGCAATATTTACTTCTCTGGACCCCTGTCTAGCAGGGTGAATTTTCCATCTCCCATCCAATCAAGGTTCCTTTTGAAGAGGGCCAAGGAGGCACTCTGCTTGACATGTATGGGCAGTCCCTGGGTCAGGAACCTATCCCTCCAGCATGTTTTATTCACTGTGATGACAAGGTTTAAATCCCTGGAGCGTGTGGCTCTAAGGGATTGGGATTTAAGTGGAGCATGTCCAACAGCTCAGGGGTTTGACATGGCCTTTTTATGTTAAGCACAGATCGCCTCTGAGTAGACGATATGCCACGGAATATAGCTGGAGCTTTTTTTTTTTTTTTTTTTTTAAGACTATCAGCATATGGCATTCTGCTTTAGGCCGGTGATTCTTTTGAGGTATTTGAGGCCTTTCCAGCTATTGCAGATCTTGTGAGGTACATACCAAACTAGGCATTATACTCTATAATTGGTCTGAGGGAAGAGTACAGTGGGACAATGACCTACTTCTTTCCGGATGAAAAGCTCTTTGGGATGAGGTGCACCACACAAGATTTCCTGACTGTTGTGGTGATGTGGTTATGGAAAGTGAGACCACTGTCCACCAGTGTCCCAAGTCTCTCATCATACTTTTGATGTTTCGTGTACTGCCACCTATGTGGTAATTCATGGGTACATTTTTTCCAAAGGGGATAACTATACATTTCTTGGCATTAAGCTTGAGCCCATAGCTGTGGCACCAGGCATCTGTTTCTGTAAGGTCACACTCTACTGAATACTTAATCAGTTTACAGTTGTGTGCTCAGGTCTTTGACTAGACAAGCCCACCTAACCAGTCAAAAAGCTACAATGGTTTCACATACAAGTCTTACATCATACAGAAAAGCAAATGCAGGCTAGACATACAGTATCAGAAGCACTTGAGCCAGATATCTCCAGTACAGGTTCAGAAGAGTATATTTACGCAACCACTGTTAATATTAAATAAAAAACACCTCTCCTCTTGTGTAACCATTAGAGAGAAAAAAGCCACACTTTTCCTATCCAAAAATAAAACTTGTGTAAAACTGATTTAACAAGTATGTCATCTCCTTGAAAGGTTACTGGGTTATGGTAAAATTCAGCAACAGCCTTTAAAGATACTTCACTTAAGCTGCAGATTATTGGTCAGCTGGTACTAAAAGCCAACATGCCATGCAAGAACTACAGCTTCATGTAGTTTCCCTAAACCCAGAAGACAAAATACTAAAAGATATGCCAATGCCAAGGTGACATTCCATTACCCAAATTCTGCTTTGCTGCCAGTCTATTACCAAGTAGTGACAGAACATCTTAAATACTGCAGGAATGTGAAAGATGAATGCCAACTATTTTTATAATGGGGGAGGATCTGACCTAAAACACCACACCAGAAGAGTAGCACTACCTAGTTTGATGCTAAGGACACTCACAGGCAGCTTCTCAGTTTAATCTGAGAGAACAGTTAACACTTGGTCCTTCAAAAAGCTTCAACTGCTATAACACTGTCTTGGTAATTTCCACATCCGTTAAGAGGTACTAACCATTTTCACACACCCAACATGGGTGGCACAAGTAGTATCTGGTACACAGTGGATATTTTCACTTACCAAACTTAACTACACTAGCACAAACCCAATTTCCATACTAAATCTCATTTATACGCTCCCCAACAACACACTGATCTGATGTTGGTTACTCGAGTGGCCAACAATGCAAGCTACCCAAACCTATCCCAAATTAAGACTGAAATATTGCCCAGACACACACCTTCTTAAAGCACACATCGCATTCAAACACTGCCTACATAAGCAGCACCAAAGAAAACTCTGAAAAATGAATAAAGTTTAGGTAAACGGCCATTACTAGCAAAATATGCCAGCTTCTAATGCATTCAGTAAATAAAAACCCAGCTGATCAACTACAATTAAGCTATTCTCCAGACATTCCATTTAAATTAATGCATGCAAAGCAAACTATTCAGTAGGTAACTTAGGATACTGAAATCAAGGAGGAAACTACACCAGTGTGCATGTAACTGGCATCGACATTTTCATAGCAGTACTGAGTACTCTATACAATTTGTATTTTGTTGAATCCATTTCTTACCAAGAAGTTTAGCACATCAGGTTTTTGTCAAGAACAGTTCCTTAACATTACTGCAGACTCATTACTTTAGTAATGCAATTAATTCACCTTGGCCCCTACCACCCCCTTACCCTTCTCCCACTCATCTTTAATCAGTTTCTTCTCCTGTCTTCAAATTATGCAAAGTATTACATATTTATCATCTGACCTTACAGGGAACAGGCAGTTTTAAAATACTTATGGAGTCAACCTTGCAGTTAAAGTCAAATGCTGCCCGGCTCCACAGTCTGAACGGAAGTAAACATGGCCCAGAAGGGCAGACATTAATGAACTTCCAACGGGTCCCTTACATGGGACTTGTCAGACCAGACCCCTTTTCAACCACAAGTACGGCTCCCCATCGAACACACACAAATATATATGTGTATATATGATATATATAATATATATGTGTGTATGTGTGTATATATATATATATATATATATATATATATATATATATATATATATATATATATAGGTTCATAGGTTCATAGGTTTATACTAGGCTATCTGCCCTAAGGCATTTATAAGCCTAGCCCAAATTATTGTGGCTTACACCCTTATATATAAAATACTGTGCCCATTAGTTTGTTGTGCCTCTGTCCAGCAGTGACCCAGAGATGATTCCCGGGTAAACCTACGATCTCCCATCCACAGGTCTAGATTTCTCTTGAACAGAGTCAGCGAGGTGCTCTGCCTCACATGGACCGGGATTTTATTCCACAGCATAGGGAGTCTCTGAGTGATAAATCTATCCCTCCAGCACGTCCTATTTATATCCGTGCTAAGGTTTAAGTCGCTTGCTCTACTGGTTTTGGTGGATTTGGATTTTTGAGGTGGAGCATGTCCATTAATTCCGGGTTGGACATGGCCTTGTATGTCAGGCACATGTCACCTCTGAGCAGACGGTATGCGACTGAATAGAGCTGGAGTTTCTTCAATCTGGCAGCATATGACAGATTTTGGAGTCCCTTTATCCTTTTGGTGAGGAACTTTGGGGTCTCTCCAATTGCTGCAGATGTCGGGTGAGATACATCCCGAATGGGGCATTGTACTCGATCATTGGTCTGATAAGTGAAGAGTACAGGGGAACAATGACCTCACTAGATCTGGATGTGAATCCCTTCATGATCAGGTGGGCAATGTAGAAGGTCTTTCTAACCACTTTAGCAATGTGATTGTCAAAAGAAAGGCCACTGTCAACCTGGGTCCCCAGGTCCCTGATAACCTCTTCTGTGCTTAGTGGATTGCCACCTATATGGTAGCTTGGGGTTACCTTGTTTTTCCCGAAGGGTATGACTATACATTTTTTGGCGTTTAACTTCAGGCCATGGCTCTGGCACCAGCTATCTGTTTCCGTGAGTCCCTTCTGAAGGATATCAGTGTCCGATGCACTTTCCACTATGGCCCAGTTTGCAGTCATCTGCAAACTTTGTCAGCCAAAGTCCTCCCATGTTGGCCTGTACTTCTGAGAAGTAGATGCCAAACAATAGGGAGGACCGAGCCCTGTGGGACACCACTTGTGACCGGCTTGGAGTCTGACACAGCGCCAGCAACTCTAACCCTGTGGGTTCTGTCCTTAAGCCAGTTTGCAACCCATCTTGTGACATATGGGTTTACATTTAAGCTGGTAAGTTTTTCTACAATACCGAGTGGGGTATTGTGTGAAAGCCTTTGCAAGGTCAAGGTAGGCTGTATGGACTGCCTTTCCCTCATCAATGGCCTTGGTGACTATTTCAAGAAGTCGACCAAGTTCAAAAGGCATGATCTTCCCTTGACAAAGCCAAACTGGGTCGGGTCCAATGTCTGCAAGTCCCTATATCTTTGTTTATGAGCTCCATTATGATCCTCTCCATAGCTTTGCAGACTAGACTTGTTAAGCTTATGGGGTAATTACCAGGGTCCAGAGGCGCCACCTTTGTGGAGTGGGACCACAGTTGCACGCCCTCCTTGGGCACGTATCCTGTGGTAAGGCTGAGATTAAACAGCTGCCTTATGTGCGGGTTTAATTCCTCATTTAGCTAGCACACAGCCGGGGACACCATCCGGTCCCATTGATGCTGTGTTTTTAGCTTTAGAGAGCAGCTTTCACCCGCATTTGAGATGTCCGGGAGGCTACACTCGGCTGGGATAGTTATCTCTCCTTTAGGGGAGAGGGGTGAAGTTTGCACTGAACCTGTCTGCCAGTATGTTGGCAATGTCTGTGGGTTCAGTGATTTTTGTATCATTTTGGACTAATTCTGAGCATATCTGTGAGTTTCCACCCAGGTTCCTAACATAGCTGAAAAAGGCCTTATGATTGTCCTTTGAATCCATGGCAATTTTTCTCTCAAAATTGGCCTTAGTTGATTTTATGAGTGCTCATATTTTTTTACTAATAATGATCAGGGGTGACTTCCCTTTTATGGATTTTGTTCTATCATGTAATAGCTTTCTCCTCTTATTGTAAAGTTTGTTAATGGCTGGGGTCCATATATATATATAAATAAAACGACACACACAACATATTTTATGTATGACCAACTGCAAAAGATCATAACCTTCCAGAGGGCACCAAAAAGTTACAACCCTTGAGCTGTGGTTAGGCAGTCCTGATGCAAATAGTGTGCGATTACTACTAGTAGAAGACATTCTGTATCACCATTTGGCATGTAGCTTTAAGCAACAATTCCTTAATTTGAGGAATCAGACTTACGCGAGCAGTCTAAATGGTTAGGACAAAACTGCTTTAGTACTTCATGAAGTTACATTACACACAAATGACCAGCTTCTAACTTATGACGCTTACTCTTTAGATCAGCGCACACATGTCATTATGAAAGTGACTAAAGACTGATATTGCCACTTTTTGCATTCCAAGTAGAGTAAAAACAAAAGTATCTGCTAGCCTAGGCAGACAGCTTTTAATGTCAGACCACGAGTGGAAAATGACATAGAATTTGTCCCCAAGGAGCAACTTGTCAAGCAGTTTCATATGGGCTTGCTCAAACATAGTAACAGATTAAATTAAGGAGGAATACATTGGTACATCAATACTACAGAGTAGTTTAACCATGCCATTTAGAATTGAGAGAGCCATAACTTAAGGAGAGGAGCCCATAGCTTTCAACTGTCCAGATTTTCACAGGATATTTGGCTCATATTTTTGGTCCGTTCCTCTTAGTGTTTTTTCTGGCAAATCAGCGAGAACAGACTTCACTAATTATAGTGCTTTAAATTGCAGTCTTCCCATATTTCAAGAAACACACAACACAAAACACTTATTCTAACAACTTAATGTTTAAAGAGTCTTCCCAGTTTAGGGCCTTTGCCCCTCACCTCAATAAATTTTGGCTTCTTCCAGATTTCTTGTGCTGTGAAGTTTAGCAGTTGAGTTGTGTGAAGTGGATTTTACAAGGAGCCGAGAGCTTCAGGGGAAGAAAGTTTAGTACCAATTATACCAAATCAGTTTGCATCGCTAGTAACACAACAGGCAGTACACTTGCTTTTGATGCAGAAGGCTGCGGGTTCTACTTCCACAGTATGTAGATGTATTGCTGCTACTGTATTGTGTTGTACTTGGGGGTGGATGGTGGATGCTGTAGTCTGATACCAAGTAACTGAGCATGTTAGTTTGCCAGCCATTCCCTATAATATTAGCAGCTTATTTTTTTTTTTTATTTCACATGGGCAATTTATTCAAGGGCAACAGCCACTTTATTTGTACATAAAACAAGGAAATAAAATTTGCTAGCAGCACCCGCTTCTTTAGTAACTGAAGTGCTACATTTTTACATTAAAAATGTTACTGTTGGAACTAGTGTTTATATGTTTATAATTGAGATGCAACGCATCTAATAATGATAAATATGTGAATTTGGTGTATGTGATAGGTGTCTTGCTGATAATTAGATATCTTCCTGCTTTGGAAAGGTATTTATGAGTAAATTTGTTGAGACCGGGCCCTGTCCTCCCAAAGGTTGACGATCACTCATCTACACAACCCATTTTCCCTATTACTTAAACTCATGTGCTCCATCATCCATGTACACAGCAAGTGGGGCTTATGGCAAAGTCACTCATGCAGTCTTCACTCTGGCAAGTCAAGTCATGAGACGAAGATAAGTCCTCCTGTAACAGCCAGAGGAAGAGGTCAGGTTTTCAGCCAGCCCAGAATTCATAAGACTGCACTGCCGATTTTACATTATACCCTGGAGTAGCTGCCCTTTACTACAATCTCATACTGCAGTGTAGTCCTACACTGCAAAGCTGGTCAGCACAAGTACATACCTCAATGTACATTACACAGTACTACCCTCTACACTGTTTGGGTGAACAGCAAGGCAGTCCTCATTCAAACTTCAAGCACTGGTGCAAGCCTGCCATTGAAGGTGAATACACAAGGCTGGTAATAGGCTTGGCTCTAGCACACTAGCAGTTTTCACTAACTTGGGATGTTCTGCATTATGACTTGGGATGTGCTGCATTACAGTCACTGTCAATGGACATCTGCAAAACATGCAAGCAGTATACCCAAGCTATGCACCGTGAGGAAAGAACCAGACCAAGTAATCAGACTTTTATAACCAAAAGAATTGTATAGTCCACAGGAAAAAGCAACAGAGACATTAAATCCAAGCTCACCATGTTTGGACACTACAGCTACACAAACACCATATAGTTACTTCTACAAGTAGTTACTTGTGTAACTACTAACAAATAAAACAATTGTTTTTTTGTAGCAGTCGTCTGCAAAATGATACTACACATGGACATCCTTGGTGCATACTTGAAGCGTACTCCCAACATTAACAAAATATTCTGGATAATGTCAAATAACTGGGGTGGGGGGGGGGGGTAGTACAAAGACCCAAAGTAAGGGGCAGATGTTAACACTGTTTAGTTAACCTCCACTGGAATTCAATTCAGGCAGGCAATCAAAATACATTTAGTGTACTACACTTCCTCCTTCCCCAAGCTGTTCAAGTTACTGCTGCATAAGGAAATTATACTAAATAAATTTCTACAGTATCAGTAAGATGCGATGAGAGAGTCTGTACCTGCTTTGATTAAACCAAACAAATATTGCCTTCCAAACAAAATCCCGGAGGTAAACCTACTTTCCCACGGGTGGAGAACTTTAAACAACCTCACCAGTCTAAACTCATGGTTTACAGAAACACCCTTGTTGAAGTACCACTTACTACAAAGGGTTTCTGCACTACTATGTTTTGGAGACTCACAAAGATGGTTAAAAATGAAAGCAGGACTTCCAAAGCTACTTCTTGTTTGAAGACATCTGTCTGTAAAACTACTTACCAGGCAGATGAGCACTGCTCAGGTAATGGTGTTAATACCTGTAACTTGCACTCATATCAATTTTTAGAGAAGGGGGGGGGGGGGTTGAGATATGTCCAACCTCAGGGGTGGAGCCATTGGGATGGATCACCAAAGGCAGCACAGTGTACTTGCATTTGTTTACTGGGAAATTCAGACTGGAAGCAGGTCCTTTTTCAGTGGATGCCCAGGGAGAAAAGCTCCACATCATGCACATAAAGAGAGATACAAAGTTGCAGCAATAGTAAACATTACAGGTTGTTGGCTTTAATACAATATATTGATAATAAACAGTATATACAGTAAATGTTGCAAGTTAAGATTGTCACTAATATTATAAACAAGAAACTAAGTTGTCAGACAAGATGTTAATGTAAAGACAACTAGCTACTTCTGACTGTGGTTAGTAGTGGCGGTAGTATAGTTGGGGGAGTCTAGGTTTGGGGGGGGGGGGGTGTTAGCCTGGATTAGAACAAGGACAAAGCCAGTGCAAATTTTGGTGGAATTTTGAGTGCAGTCTTGAAAAGGCTGCTAGAAGGTAGAGTAGTAAGAGGGTGGAAGATTGTAAGTGAAGGAGTTGTGGGAGTTCTAGCCAGTTTAGTTCTTTAAGGTAGATACAATGATGGATGCTGTAGAAGGTTCCAGTGATGGAGATTAGCTGGGAATTGGCGGCTTCGATATAATGCACCATGTTTCTTGAACTTTAACAGAGAGATATGGGTGTCAAATCTAAGTTTGTCGTCCATTTCCACACTAATTTTGTGTGTTCTGATGGAGAGATTATGGTATTGTCTTTGGCAAGAATGTTGAAGTGGGGGGTGTTTTGGGTGGCTTTGGAAGGCTGGAACAGGAGAAGTTCTTACTTGGGTTGAGTAGGAGCAGAACATTGGATAGCCAGCTTTCTACAGAAGAGAATGATTCCTGTGTGATGTTGTAGTTCTGGGGGCAGAGCAGAGGAGTAGAGTCATCTGCATACTGTACAAGAGATGCTTGTGTGGTGGCAGTATGTAGGTGGTTAGTGAAAAGTGAGAATAGCAGAGGGCCACCCTCTATACTACAGTTAATTTTCCTTTATAAAACCCAAGTATTGCCTAGGCACATATACAGCCTTCCAACAAAGTTACATTCCTAGCTTACACCCCCGTAAAATGATAAAATAAAAAAACTGCTACACCAACCACAGGACTGACACCAAACAAATGGACAGATCACCACAAGGTATACACAACTGGAAATAAACATGGCATGAAGAGGCCTGAAGCATCACTAGCACCCCCCCCCCCCCGACACCTTCAACAGTAGACAAGACCAAAAAAAACACAGCTTGGAACCACTCCACAATGCCACTATTGCTGAATAGAGGACAGACCTTCAATCCACACCAAAAGGAGCAAGCTGGTGGGCAAAGTCATTGATCTGAACCGCTTTACAATGAAGACACCCTAAAAATAATCTTAATGGCAAAAAACAGCAACTTAAAACGGCTCAAATATACCTACTAACCCAGTAGGTAAATGGAAACTGTAACCAAAGCTTACAGCAGAGTGGGAAGCCTTGCCCCAGGCAACAGAGTGCATAGAAGGCTGCTAAAATGTTTGCATAACAACCATCTTCAATCTGAAGACAATTTAAAAAACTAAACTACAGGGATTGCAATAGGAGCCATCCATGGCCTCAGCTTGGCTAATACTGCACTGGGAGAATGGGTAGGTGTACAACTCCCCTTTTAACCAACAGATAAGTCCATTACCTCTGCACGTTACCTACCACATCTTTATTACTTGGAAAGGAGTCTGGATCAATTCCACAAGTTTCCCCCCACTTTACTATGACCCACAGATTACTCACCAGTGACTTGTACCAAAAACCCAGCCAGGTCAACTTGCTGCTCCACTACAGCAGCGCCATGGAGAACAAATATGGATAAATTAAAGTGCAAGGACTGGAGGACAGCAAGAGTGACTAAGGAAAAAGAAGCACTCAAACATTACAGAACTACAAAAATACTTCTGGTTCAATGTACTGCAACAGCTTCATTAAATAAGTCATACCCCCCAATCATTATTTGTAAAGAAATTCCAATTTTGAACATTCATTTGACCGGACTGACAACTCTAACCTCACATACAGGGACACTGATAGGTGGAGGACTAGCATCACACTCACATATTCACTGGACTGTAACATCAAGAGAGCAATGGTGCGCTGGTGCATTAGTAAGACCGAATAAGATCCTCCCCCAAAACAAACCTAATCATTCATAAAAACAAGAGCATAAAAAGGTACTACGCAGAAAAAGCACCAGTAAAAGAACCTGCAACTTAGAAAAAGCATCCATCAATGCAGTCCACCTCTCTGCAACTACTGTAGCTTTGAGGAACCACAACACTGTCCCAACAACCACATGTAGTTTTGGAGCACAGGCTATGCAACTAACAGTTTAGACAATGCAAGTTTTTTTTTTTTTTTTAAAATGTGGAAAAGGACTGAACTTACAGATAAAGATTGCACATCACTGCACTCACATATATCAAGGCACTCCAAACTCATTGACCAATAACACCAAGGAAACAATTTAAACTTGGACAGGATCCACTATTAAGACCTGGATGGTAATAGAAATGAGACTACAGAATTGGAATGGCAGATTCGACAGAGCAAGAAAACCACCAGGCCTGAATACCTAATTTTCTATTAACTGTGCACTAAACCTTAGGAAACTGGATCACTGCAATGTTTACTGAACATGACATTACCAGTACATAAATATATTTTTTTATTTCTCTCCACATCTCCCACAAGGCTCTAAAATCAACCACAGATAGCAATTTCCAAACCATTTAGACTAACACCAACACTAGAACCATAGGAATCGGCACATGAATAAACCCAACCCCAGTACACAGACCTGACGAACGTAGAAGAAAGCACCCCCAGCAAGGATCCACCCCCACCAATGGCAAAGCTACCCCTGAGGGTGGACATATGAAAGAATGCCTCTTTTCTGAGCAACTGAAATAAATGCAAGTTATTAAAAGCTTGAACACATTACAGGCAGATCAGCTCTGCTTGGATAAAAATCAGTATTTAGAGATGTTCAAACGAATCTAATTTTATTTGTAACCACTTCTGTTGTATACCTGTTGTATACCACTGCAAAAGGATCTTTCCACCACTATTTTGGAGAACATGAAACTAAACAAGGACAGCGAGTTTTTCCCCTATAAGCCACAAGTTTAGACTGGAGGTTTTTCAGAGATACTCTGATGGAAAAGGAAGAGTTCCAGACCCACCCTCAGTTTAGTTTGCAGGGTCTGCATACTCAGTCATCTAGTAACCACTTAAGAGGACTTGTTTGTCTTAATACAAACGGTCGGATGTCTTACTACAAACTGACGTACCAAAAAGGGCAGAAACACCTAGATGTTATTAGCACCCTCCGAAGCAAACCATACCAGAAGTGCTTTGCTTTCAATTAGTCCCTATGGTGTCAGGATGCAGCAGGTTAGGTACTGAAAAATCAGGAAAGGCTAGCTTAGTTGCTTCCCCAGAGAGAGGTACTGAGATTTCAGAACATGACTGTCTTCCAAGCATGGTTTTAGTTTAAAAAAGGTTTTGTGGTACTAAAACATCTCATACATTGTTGCAAACACCAGTCCAATAAATTTTTGTTTTGATCTGCAACTTTGCTGAACATTGACACAAACATTGGATGCCAAATTATTAGCAGGGACAGATGCATGTATGCCAAGGCAACACCCCCCCACCAGGGTTGATGAAATCATGGGCTAAGCAACAGGCTTACATTTCTATCCACTGGGACTTACTGGCATTTCAAACAATTCTTTCACAATCTTTCTCAGATGCAAGACTACGAAATTAGCTCTGTACAAAGACAGCAGCTGGATGCAAGAAACTGTTCAAATTACTTCTGTTCTGATATGTATTTAGGTTATGTCCTCAACTATACAAGCATGGTATTTGGCAAAAGAAAAGTGCAAAACTGTAGCACTATTATCAATCTAGGAATACTAAAAGACTGCTTATACTAAAGCAACTCAGAAAAGCAGAGTCTCTAAATTAAACGAATTCTAAAGGAAATTAGTTCAAACCACACAAGTGCTATAATTTATAGCACTCTGCTCAGAGCCACTACTGAACACAAAAGTTTTGCGCCTTTCCTAGAACTGTTGATAGGCTTTATAAACTGCCACTCCAGTTGTTTTTAAAGGTTACTTGGACACATACTTGTTGGTCAGACATTCCAAATTATGAAAGTCTACCTGAAAGGCATCGCCCAACACGAAATTAAATAGTGTGGAAGAGGACAGACAACCTACATTGTTCCAGGTTTTAAATCAAAAGCAAGACTTCCTTCAAAAACATTGAAGGCATGGAAGAAATTTTATTGGGGGGGGGGGGTCAGAAAACTCACTGGTGTGTGGAGGCCAGTCTACTGGGTGAAAATTATAGGACCCCCCCCAAAAAAATTCTGACCAGAAAGGAACTTTCTATAACCACACTCAAAAGGAGACTCATCTGAGCAATGCAGAGGCTCAACCCCCCCGTTTAGAACTGTCAGCATCTCCATTCAGATGGATACACCAACACACCCTCCATTTTAAGGGTTCATCCAAAAAGCTCACATTACAAGACGAGCAGATGTCAATCTTTACAGATTTTCATTTGTCGTTTTACCTACTAGAAAAGCAGTACAACAAGAACTCCAGCAGTAATAGAATACATGTGCTTACTACTACTTGCTATTAAAATTTTCATACATGCTCCCCAGACTTTTAAGCAGTGCATGTTTCACTTCTTGGACCAGTCTGGATTCCCTTAAGCCCAAATCAAACTCCCATCCACAAGGCATCTTAGTAGCTTCAGTCCCTTTGGTTTGTATTTGCAAAGTCCCACACTGGCAACAGCATAGAACCACCACAAGAGAGGCAAGAAAGCTAAGGAAACCATCACTGCCACTGGAGAAGGTTGGTGGGTGTTTACCTTATCGCCTTGCTCTTGCTTGCAGGATGGGGACAACACAATAGAGCAGAGCCTTGTCATGCTTTCACACCTATCAGCTCTCAGAACAGCAACCAACACTAGTCAACCCTGGCTACCTTTGTCATAAGACTAGGTAACAAAGCTGTCTACTTTGGAGTTTCAGCTGCAGATCTCAGGCTAACCAATATGTTTAACTCGGGGGTGTTGCACACATTCAAGGAGATTACATATTAGCAGACCACCACACTCCCAGACTTGGGCATGTTATCCAAACATTCTCTGTTCACTCCCAGACATTTAATCCTTAACAGTGTCAGCCAAAGTAACTTTATACTTTTGAGTGATGTATGCCTACAAGTGTCAAATGCAATTCTGGAAAGATAATCCAAGTTCCCGAACACAATTTTGCACAGTAAAAAATAAATAAATAAAAGTCCACGGTTTTACATCAAGTATCATAAGCTCTCCTGCCTTAAGGAGCCATGCACCAATCCTACTTCTGCCAAGCTGAACCAGTAAAAGCAGGAATAAAGGCCATGGTAGTACATCTAGCTGGAAAATTCTGCAACTGCACCAAGAGACAGAAAACTTCTGGCATGCCAAGACTGTTCTAGAACTAGAGCTTCCTGGAAGAAGTGACAAGTGCAACAAATGGGGGGGGGGGAGACACCAAAGCAGATATTACCTGCCCCAACAGCTCAATTGTAACCAAAACGCACCTTAAAGTGTATAACTTAAACCAACAGCAAGTTAGACAGATCAGAGCTGGGCTGAGTAATGAAGATGCTACATTTTCCATTCTGTTTACCATCTGTGTGTACACAAAGGCACCTTACCTGCTTTTGTCAAAGTACTTCCCAGTGTAAGCCATTCCACAGGCCGCACCCAAACCTTGGCCTAGAGAGCCAGTTGCTATGTCAACAAATTTAAGTTTCTGTGGAGAAAAAAAAAAGAGAGAGAGACAGGGGATGTTACTACAAAATTATTCCAGACAGAACTGAGTACACAGCACATTTCCAGGTACTACACCTGAAGCCATGCGTAATCAAGAAATAATTTTTACACATACAGGTGTGGGGTGTCCTTCCAGGTCACAATCCAGTTTTCTCAAATTAAGCAGTTCGGCTTTATCGATGTAGCCAGCCTCAGACCAAGCAGCATAAAGAATGGGAGCAGCATGACCCTAAGAACATGGCAACAAGAAAGTTCAGAGGGGAAATCATCCCAACAAAAATGCACACAAGCAGTAACACTACAGTACTGAATACTTGGCATCTCCAGCAATTCCACTCACCTTTGACAAAACAAAGCGGTCATTGTTGGCATTTCGAGGATCAAGGGGCTTATATTTCATGATGTTGAAGAAAAGTACCGCCATTATCTCCGCAGCACTGCAGCAGGATGTTGGATGGCTGCAAATTGAGAGAATTAGAAGCACATGAAAAATTTCTGCAGACACCTGTCATGCATTCACTGCCAACAGGTGAACAAATGGATAAATCTTTAGAAAAAAGGGCTCATGCTATGCCTTGTACACCTCTGGTACATTCTTAACTTTTTTACCCTCACACTTGCAGAATCACTGCCAAGAAATGCAGCCACACAAGAGTTACTTGCACTCACATCTTAAACAGATTCAATGGCCAGAATTCCAAAACAGTTTGATACCATACCCTGAAGGAGTCCTACAAAGGCCAATAACTAGGAAACGCATAAAAGCAGGATACTTCCACTGCCAGAAATTCATAAGACAAACAGATCCACAGCAAGTCTATATGAATTAGTTACAACATACATAGACAACCCAGCAGAAGTATGCTTTAGTCCTAAACACACATTTTTTTATTTTTTTTTTTGGGGGGGGGGTGACTTGAGACACCATGTGAATGGTTAGTTCTGTGGCTTAAAATGAGCAGAGTCCCAACAACCCAGAGATGAGTTTGAAAGGCTACAAAATCCCATGATGGAGACCAGATGCTCCAAATCCTAACACAAGTTAATGGAGATATGTACACAAGGAATTAGGACACACCCCACCATCTATGTTTAGATCAGTGTTACTTTGCAGGAAGGAAAATACATACTTTGAGAAAAAAAGAAAAAGGACCACCACAGCTACCTAAAGACCCTTTTGGTAAAAGTAGGAAGGTTGCTTTCACCTGTATACTCTGCCACTCCACAAATATTAAACTTAAGAAAAAAAAAAAAAAAAGGCAATTAGACCACAGAAATGGTTAATAGAGAAATCCTGGCACCTTACACTGGGGGGGGGGTACAGGTCTGCAGGTGCAGGGTGTAAGGAGTGTGCACGAATCATAAGGGAATACGGTGGAATTCAAAATAGAAGAGTCACATGGGAAGGGTGTAATACAGGTTGGGATGTTAGCACTCAGTAAAAAAATGTAACCTTGCCAAAAAATAATGCATCCATCAGCATTCCTTTGAAATATTCTGGTAAGCTACAAGCTCTCTCAGAAGGCAAGACCCGCTTTGAGGTCTGCACAGCAGTTATAGTTTTATAGGCGTTTACTAGGCTATGACCACTAGGGCCTTTTTAAGCCTAGCCATGCATCCCTGGAAACGAACAATCAGGTGGGTTGCAAACTAGCTCACTGACAGGAGACTCCCACCTCCCTCAGCAGGCCAGTAAGTAACCAGTGGTGTTCCACAAGGTTCGGGTCTGGGGGCCCTACCATTCAGAATATAAGTACAGGCTAAAACAAAAAGGTTTATGGCAGACTATGAACGGGAAGCAATCAGAGTCCCCTAATGATGTTAATATCCTGCAGGAGGGATTTACACTGACCGACTAGTGCCAAAGTCAGACTCAAACTTGATGCACAAAAATGCATAATCATATCTTTTGGCAAATGCAATGTCCCTGCAAATTACCACATTAACTACACATACAAAATCACTGCTGAGACCTAGGCACGCAGGTGGACATGCTTACGTTTGATCACTACATCTCTACAATGGTAAGAAGGGCATTCTACATTACCCACTTCATAATCCTGCCTCCGGAAAGGGGGAAAAAATTAATCCCCTGTACTTTTCCCTCAAACAACTGAATAAAATATTCCCTTTGGTATATACCTTTCCGGACATCTGCAGCAACTGGAGAGACCACAGAGGTTTCTCACAAAGAAACTTTAGGGTCTTCAGCACGTTCTACTTGGAGAAACTCAAATCAATCACTTTACACCGTTTCATATAGAGGACTCAGAAGGGATATGTGCCTTGCACATAAAGCAAACCCAGACCCTGCTTTACTAGAAATACTGCACATTTGCAAGTCCAATGGTAAGAGTGTCACCCACCCTAAAGACCTTAACCTGGTATGTGACATCAGTAGAAATTGCTGGAGAGACAGATTTGTGTCTCAGAAGTTGTCCCATTTCTGGAATAGGCTTTCAATTCACAACTAAGTCACTTGTTGACCCTATTTTAAGTGAAATTTGGACTACTGGATGGGCGGCAGTAACTTCAGAAAGGAAACGGGTGGAATCCTCGGTGTGGAGAGGGGTAATAACTGCAGAATTTAGTGCTGGCTCAAAACTGACACTACAGGGAGCAGGGCTTCAACTTGGCTAGGTTTAATAACTGCCCTAGTGTCATTAGCACAGTAATTGCCTAGGAACCTATGAAAATAAAGTTGGTAACAAATGGTTATGATGGAATACTTTAACCAAACCACCTCATCCAGTTTCCCAAGTGTACATACCATACCTTGTGATACGGACACCCAAACTCCATATAAAAATGAGAAAAAAGTGGGGTTGATAATGCTACCCAAGAAATACACAATATTCTTTAAGTTATCCACCCCTGGCAACTGTCATATCAACAGCACACTACTAAGAGTTGATCCAGTAGTCAGGGATCTGGGGGCACATGTAGACAGTAGTACAGCCTTTGACCATCACCTGTCTACAGTAGTGAGAAAATCATTCTATGTTGAGCGACTTAAGTATGGCATCTAGGTCCAAGAAAGTCACTGTTCCACTACATTTAACATTCAGACCCATCACAAGAGTCCCAAGGCCACCTTTAGTATGTACCCAACCATGCACATCCAAAGATTGTATTGTTTACAAATGCTCCTCATCAAAAGATAACATGTAAACAGTCTATACTATGCAGACAGACTCAAAGCCCTATCCCTGTACTCTGTTACAGGCTGTTGAGGGGACATGTATGCCTGGCATACAAGGAATTGTTAAGACACCACCCTACTGGACTTCCAGCAGATCTGCAAAATAAACAAGCCAGAAGCACCCTAAAGACACAAATCTTGCCAGTTGGAATAGAGTGTTTTGGGGGGGGGGCAACCTAAAATCCATTGGGGCAAATGCCCCCTCCCCAACACACCGCAAAAGGGCCGCAAAGAAATTTAAGATACGTGAAGCAAGGGGTTAGCAGCCTCCTTGCTGGAAACGGGTTTGGGGGGGGGGGGGGCAACCTAAAATCCATTGGGGCAAATGCCCCCTCCCCAACACACCACAAAAGGGCCGCAAAGAAATTTAAGATGCGTGAAGCAAGGGGTTAGCAGCCCCCTTGCTAGATGTGCGTAGTTTCTTGCATTGACATCAACCCAGTAATCACCATTATACAGTTTAACCTTTTTAAACGTTTTCAAGTAGTAAAAGTGTCACGCTTGACTGAAAGCCCCATCAGGGTGTCAAGTCAGCACACCCACCCCTGTGCAAAGTACAACTGTGTCTTAATATAAACAATTGTCATAGAACCTGCTGGAGAGAAGTGTGTATCCCAGAGAATACTCTTTCATTGGAGCAGGCACCCCATCCCTGTAAAGCAAAGTTCCCCCCTAAACAACTTCAACCACTGGCTGAGGAACAGGAAATTCATTGCTGGTGCATTAACCCCTACTCTAATGGTCATACCTCTCAACTGTCCCTGCCCGACTCAATTTTTAGTTCTGTCCCACTTAATCCATCCTAAAACTAGTGATTTTTTGGAGGAAAGGGTGAACTACAATTAAAATCAATAGGGACAATAGTCAAGAGTTACACTCGTATTTTACTTCAGAAAAGAGTATATAAATTCTTATGCTCCAATAACAACAATGTCTCAAGTTAACAGCATTAACATTTTAAAATTGTCCCAGATTTTTTTTTCTTGATTTTGTCCCCGATTGGTTGAGAACTATGGTAGTGGTCACAGCCTGGAAATTGTTTAATGCTTACACATACCAAGAGTACGAGAATTTGACAGAGTTGGGATGCTTGATAAAGTTTAAAAAGGCCCCAGTGGTTATTAGCCTAGTAAAAAAAAAAAAAGGAGGGGGGGGATCGCAACAAGCACGGCACCACTTTCATCGAAAGCCAGTTCCGCTACAGTATTCTTTAAAGCACTAAAGGGCAAAGAGCAGCTAGAAGATATAATTATTCAATAAGAGACTGAAGCCAGATGCCCAGTTTGCAATGCAGGCTGGACCCTGCGGACTGTGAGCAGCATCAAATTTGTTGGAGCTCGGCAGCAGACTGGCAACGGGCCAAAACGCATAAAACAGCCAAGATGCTCGAACAGGTTAAAGTAAAGAGCCCTTGTGCTCACGACCTATGCGCTTGAAGAAACCGCGTTCTTACGAGCGGCCTAATGAAACTTTTGGGGGACCTTCCCACGACATGGTTAAGGCATGTGCTTCTAAAGAAGCATTAAGAGAATAGTCCGATTTGATCAACTGTGACACTTTGGATCAGATGAACAGCTTTTCAGAGTCCTAATTACACATACTTGGGAACTCAATCGACAGCATACTAATCTCACGTATAAAAATAAACTACAGATATTTACATAATGTGCTTAAGACTTCCAGAAATATTCCGAAAAGATGAATCCCCTGCACACCATGTGACCAAGCACACTACAGACTATAGTGTTTAATCCTTTTTACCTTTATACAAACGTAAAGATGACTATACAGGAGTACAAAAATAATATTCCAGTTTACCTGGCAACTATATTACTTTGATTAACGTAGCCAAGTGTGGCGTTCAAAACGTCAGACTTTTATTGCACAGGTTCAAAGAAACCCAATAACCCACACCGCTTTGCACAGCACCCCATACATTACCCGGAGTTCGATGCGCATGTTGCTTTAATTGAATGGATACGGAGCCTGTTAGCGACATCTGTTAGGGTTTGCAAAATCTGGTCGTTGGGCTTCAGATAGCTGGCCATCGCAAAATGATGTTTAATGTTATCAAAACAAACAACTATCCAAGCTGCAGCGGTCGGAGACTAACAACTAGTCACGTTTTCTCATGGGGATTTAACCATCAAGGTTGGATTATCCTCCCGCCACAGCGGAAGTGATATCATAAAAAGAGGCGGGAGTAATAAGGATGCTTTAGGAAGATGTTCTGTTATAATTTGTGAGAGGTATACGTTTGACAATTTTCTAAAACAGTGTACGTTGTCTTTGGTTCTCAGTCTTCGTTTTTCCCTCCTGAAATGTGGTACACTGCTTTTCATAATGTTCAGCACAAAGGGCATGGTGAACATGTCTTTCTTTATACTTATTTGCTTATATTTTGTTTACCGAGATAATCCCCTGGGCTGTTAAGATCAAGAGCCTATTTTCAGTAGAGGGCTGGAGAGAAAAGCTCCTGAATACTTGAACGTAGAGGTGAATACATACGATGTGAATAAGTTTCAAGAGTAAAAACAGCAAAGGCAAAATAATTAAAATTAATTGACTTATTGGTATAACAAACGTTAATAAAGCGGAGAGCAAGTAAAATTAAAAGTTAACATTGTTTATGAACGTTAACGTTGTATGCATTCTTGGCATTAAAACAGTGAGGTTTTCACCCAACATTATTAGATAGTAAATATGAAAACATCGTTGTCATCGTTAAGCAAAGGCAGTTAGGTTTTGAAAGGTGGAGACGGTGCAAGTGCAGTTCTAGGCAGAAGATAGATAGTCATAATTCTTTTGATTAATTTCATTCAGTACTACTTCTCATGCCTCTCAGTTGTCCAGATTTTTGCTTCATATTATTTGTCCCTCATAAAATTTGTCTTTTTTCCTGGCAAATTTTTGAGGACTGCACTCACTAATTGATGACAGGCATTTGAGTTTCAGACTGTAGATCTTTTCAGATAATGCCTGCCAATGCAAACTTGTGTCATTCTGGCATCTTAATTTATAAAAGCAGAGCAATATTTAAAATGTGTCCCTGATTCGGGGCTTTTGCCTACCCCCATTACTTTTTTTTTCTAGATTTCTTGCACTAAGTTTGAGAGGTATGGTCATCGTGGCTATTAGTTACAACATTTCTTAACAGTGAGCATGAACTTTTAAGACGCAACATTAGAAGCAGTTTGAGAGCAATGTCACTACCTCATTCCAAACTGGAACAAATAAGCAAAATGTAGTACACCTACTAATAGCTTCAACCAGAAAGTTTACAGCAAGGTTAATCTTTTTTTTCATCCTTTCAAAAAGTTTTTTTTTTCATGAATTAGTATGATTTAACATTGCTCACTGTGCAGATCTGTTAAAAGAATTTTAACAGTGAATGTATGACAGACTCTTTCCATGTAGAACAACGTGGATAATGGAATTTTTAATAGTCAAAATGAGCAACCTACGTCGTAACTTGGTACATTGAGAGAAATGTGTTGAATTTTTTATTAACACTGCGTATGTAAGTGTCAGCAAACAAAGCAGTACTGTGATTGTATTTAAATATTATACATGCTTGAGTACCAGGTGCTTCTGCATCTCTGCAAACTGCATTTTCTGTAGTAGCTGGAATGTGCATGCACATTAAAGCATACACATACTCAGTAATCAAAAAGATGTTTAATAGCAAACAGCTTCACCACCAGCGACCTTTAAGAATTGTGCCAAAGAAGTCACATGGCATAGAAAGCTTAACTAAAGGTGATGCCACTTAAAGATGCTGCTATTGGTCATCACTATGCACACTGCATAAATTCATATATCAGCTGCATATTTTCATAGATTTCAAGCTTCCATCTCCAAAATGTGGAATGCTGGCTCTCACAACGTGGAATAAATGTGTAAAATAATGTGAATAGCTCAACTTGTTAAACACTAACAACTTTGACAAGGAAGCTCACTACTGCATGGTTACTGTTTCTTCACATTTTATACTAATAAAAAGTTATTTTGATGGATGTATAATTTTCATTATTATATTATCAGTTTTTTTTTTTAAACAATGATTGTGCGACAGACCCTTTCAGTGTGTATCAGCATGGAAAGTGGATGTTTTAAGACCCCAGATCAGCCTTCCTTGTAAAGAATTACAGTTGAAAGGTATGCATAAATCTACATAATTGGTTTAATGTCTCCAAGTCTTTTGGGTTTCTAATACCATGACGGGAATGGGCCCCATTCTTAAGTCAAAGTATGACTAAGGTTTGTGAAATTAGTATTGTTTCAGTCTTTGATAGCCAAAAGTGCTCTTTGCAGTACCTGCAGTGTGCCTAGAATTGACGTCTTCTGCAATACATATGGAGTTACTTCTATTAGTATCATATCTAAATAAGACTGTACCTTTTTTTTGAGACCCACTGCTGCTGCTACTGTTAGAACTGTCTATATATCCTTGTTCCACATTGCCCTTGTTTCTGCCTGTAAATCCAGGTATTTTATGACTTTGTGTCTCTCTGTATGTAAGACACTGTAATCACTGGGTGTATTCATTTCAGTGATCAATGCTACTTCTGTCTTCTTTTCATGGATTGCTATATCTGCTATTCTCACATCTGTTTTTTGTGAACTGTTGGTAATGGGTGATCCCATGTGATATAAACTTCATCATTCTCTATCATGCTTTGTGGCTGATATTTCTAATGCTTCTCAGCTACTTCAGTATTGTAATGTTTACACAATTGCAATGCAACAATCTTGCCATGTTATGATTTTCAGTATACAGGCTCTCTACCATTAGTGTATCACACCCAGCAACAAGATGCGTGGCTGTTTCCACTTCTGTTTTGCAGAACCTACATTTGCCTTTTTCTCCCAAGTGTTCAATAGACTTTGTAAACCAACATGTACGTAATCCACTGTCCTGGGCTGCAACTATTAACCTTTCATCTCTTGGTTTAAATTCACCTCTCCTTGGTCATTCCTGTGTCAGATCCTGATTGGTATAGCATTGTTCCAGGAGTTTTCTGTGTTTATAGCTCTACTTATGTCTTTTCAACATGTCTTGTCTTCTTATCTGATCCTTCTCCTTATATTATTTCGTTTGGCACATTCAGTTGCTTCCTGATTTTTGGCTACTTCTGGTTTAGTTCCCAATCCCACTTGACACTGATATGCTTTTGCTAAACTAAGCAGGAAATCATCCTATATTTGTTCTCTTCATGTTTCAAAACCATCACTATGTCTGAATCTGATGAGGCCAGCATACATGTATGCAGTCCAACAATTGCAGTTCTATAAATATAATCAATTACGAGGAGGCCCATACCTCCTTCAGAATGAAGAATATGTATAGTCTTGGTATGCACCAATGCTTATATCTCATTTGTTAAGAGTGAAGCATTTTTCTTGTTTTCCTGTCCAATTGATCCAATACCTTTTGGGGGCTAGTCAGTAACCCCAAAACTATAAGAACAGGAAGAGCCAATTGGTTTATAGCTTGGACTTTGCTCATAGATGTCAAGGTTGTTTATTTGTATTAATTTGTATTCTAAAGTATTCTTTACTGAGGTTATACACTCACTCATGCTTAAGTTCCTTTATATCACATTCCTGACCCAGACTAACATTTTCTTGGTGTTGCAGCTTTTCTGCTTTAAATGTTGCTTTTGCACATTTAACAAAACCTTCCAGTAGTGCTTTCAGCTCATCATTTGATGAATTATACAGTTTTAAATCATCCACAAAAAGATGAAAAGTCTTTACACCTTTATTGTTGTCTGGGAACCAAATTGTAACCATGACTTAATCTGTTATGTAGACAGTTTAACGTTTAAGGGCAAGACAAAAGACCAATGGTAATTAAGAGTCATCCTGGAATAACCCCCTTTGAATTTTTATCCCTTGGATAATAATTTGTCTTTTGTCATGGCTTAGCTGCAAAGTGGTTTGTCACTGTTTCATGGCCACCGTAATGTAATTAATCAGTGCAGGGTGTATCTTACACATTTGTAAGCGCTCCTTTATCCATGATTGTAGGAAGCTGTCAAATGCTTTTTTGTAATATATGCATGCCGTACTTAGATTCTTCCCATTTTTACACTTCTCCATTATGACTTTATTTAATAACGATCAATCCTATGACTTTCTTTTGTTACCCTTTTGTTGTAGTGCTATGATTGAGGTTTTTTTTTTTCTTTCTATATGACTATAAACTCTGGCAGCATCAATTAAAGTATATAGGTTATACATCGTTGGAAGGCAAGTTATTGGTCTATAGTTTTTAGGATAGCTCGCAGATTCACTCTTAAAGAAGAGTATTGTTATTCCTGTTTTTAACCAGGTTGGTATCTTTTCAAGGTACACATATAGGTAGTTCTTAGGACTAAATCTTTGTGCAGTGATGTTAATGCTTTCAGTCATAAGTTAAGTACTGCATCTGGGTCTAGGGTTTTCTTTTCAGGAGTTTTTCTTAATTTTGTTTCAATTTCTCTGGCTGTTAGTTCATCCCGTTTTATATTCTGTACATTTGAGCTTCTTACTGTTTCTTTTACTTCTTCTGTCCATTCAGCATCTTTGTTATGTTCCAATGGGTCTTCACAGATATTTCTTCAAAATGTGTCCAGATCTTCTTTTTTGGTGGTGTTTCTATTTCTTTTGCTTTGTTTCCCAATTCTCTATAAAATCTTTTTGGATCATCACTGAATTGCTTACTTAGTAGTTTTCCTTTATATTTATATGTATATTTTCTAAGTTTTTCTGCCTGTGCTGATATCTTTAATTTATTATTTGCAATAATTTACTATAGATCCTGGTCTGTTCTAATATTGCTCATTGCTTTTATCATGTCTATGTTTCCAAGTATTTTTGTTGATCTGTTCCCTCTTCGATACACTTCCTTTCCTTTATTGCCCTGTATTTATATGGTAAGATTTTACCTGTTAGTAAGTTTGCTGTACAGTAATATATCATATTTACTTCTGTTATATCACATGAAATTCTATTAATAGTCTTGAATACAGTGTTCATTTGTTTTGTGAGACTGTTAACATTTTTGGTCTTATTGACTTTCTGTTATCTATTTTTTTCATCAATCTTAATATGTCTATCTGTCTGTATTAACTCAAACAGCTGTTCTCTTGGATCTTTTTTTGCTAAACCGAGGACACATGCTTTATTCTCCATTTCCTGCGGGCATTCTACAGAAAGTTCCAGAACACCTTCCTGTGACATATTCTCTTCAGCTGCATCTTGCATTATCTGTTGCTCTTTCATATGGAACTCACTGGCCTATCACTCCACAATATTGACTGTGCAGAGTTGCCACCATTACCTGCTCCTTCTCTTGATGTGCAACTCCAGCCGAACATTTGTACTGGTTTTCTGCTGAAGGCTCCAGAGTATCTTCATGCGGCAACTGATCAGATGCTTCTTGTTTCACCTGTTTCTCCATAATTTGGGGACTCAGTGCTCCATCATGCTGTGACGTTACCAGAGTTGGATTTTCTACACTAAACCCTTCACTTCACAGGTAATCCATAACTTCAGTTTCTGTTTCTTTAACTTCTCCATTACTAATCTTTTTTTCTACTTTCCTACTTTGTTTTTTTATTTATTGTATTGCAATTTTTTTCCATATCTGGGTGCCTTTGCCTGTATTTCTCTTCAAATATCTTTGACGCTGCCTTTTTATATTGATTAGTTTTGCTTTCTCCTGTCCATAAATATTGCACAGTATTAAATCACTTTTTCTTTCCCATGTCCATATTTCTTATTCCAGTGTCTCCCACTCCAAGTGTTTCTCCTTACTTTTGGGATTCATTGTTCCATCATGCCGTGACATAACCAGTGTCAGACTTTCTACACTAAATCCTTTACTTCACAGGTATTCTATAACTTCAGCTTCTATTTATATAAGTTCTACTTTACTAATCTTTAGTTCTACATTCCCCCTTTGTGATCTTATTTTTTGTATTGTGAAATTTTCCATATCTGGGTGCCTTTGCCTATATTTCTCTTCAAGTATCTTTGAAGTTGCTTTTTGTGTTCATTAGTTTGGCTTTCGTCTTTGTATAAATATTAAACCATATCAGATCTCTTTTGCTTTCATATCAGATTTCTTTCTTTCCCATGTCCATGTTTCTTTCTTATATATTTAAAAATCTTTATTTTTTGTTCTTTATATTGTCGCATTTCCTTAGTCGATACTTTTTCCAAATGGCCCAAGGTTTCATATAATGTTTTCTATGAATCTGTTGTATTAATGAACACAAAATTGCATCTGAACCTTTAGACAGTTTCTCTTGTGCACATATTTTTCTCTTCTCTAACTTCTTTCTTAATCTTTTTGAATATCTCCTGTCTGGAAATTCTGGGCTTATTGCATAATAGTAACAATACATAATTTCTTTATTTTCAATAGTCCACTCTGTCATTTTTATGGCTGTTTTTTGGCTTATCAGTTTTTGTGGATTCTCCATGAGCCTGGCCCAACCCCATTGTAGGAATGTTTCCATGTCTTGAGGATTTTACACTGTCATTTTTCCAGTCCTGGCACCAATCACCTACTAGGATTGGACAGTTTTATTTGTCCTGGGACTTGTCACCCAGCTGTCATTTTTATTTATTAACCTATGTCTGTCCGTAATATATGTTATATATAAAATATACTCTGTATATCAGTATTGTCTTGGTGAGATTTTATAAAAACAGGGTCCACCTCGTGAAGGTACTCACCAATACTTAAGGATGAATTCCTTTCCAGCAGTACTACTGTCCTTTGTTTGCTGATTTTTATAATTTCTTAGTGTGTGTTGTGTGATATACAATAATACAGCAAAGTTAACCTAATTTAGAAAACAAAGTTTGTTGTTTCAAACATAGCTCTCAATCTTTTACATCCAGAATTACGAACAAAGCAAAAACAGTTTGAGAAAAAGGCCCTAAATTATGGACACTTTCTTAAAAATACTGGTACTGTTAACTTAGACGGTTGATAGAAAAAGGAAAGTGAATTAACATGGATTTTTCTGAACTAAAAGAACATAGGAAGGGAAGGGAAGTAATTGAAGATGTTCATCATATTGATCACTGTTGCAGTAGCCTTAGCTAAATGGGTTATATCCGGCCAAGGTTATAACAGCCTGCGAGCTTCCAAAGCTTCATGGCACATTTCACATGCTCAATGACTAAAAGACAAGACTGGGTGCCAAGCCCTTCAGAGCTTTACTGCTGCTTAAGAGTATGCTCCCCTGGGGCTTTTGAGGATCGACAGTCTGCTTATGTTGTTCCTTTGCTAGACAGATAAGTTCCTCTTGGGGAAAAAATCAGTTTAATAATTTTGCTTATTATTTATACTTTACTCCTCAGGAAAGTTATTTTAAAGCTAGCAGTTTGTGTTTTAACAGACTGTTATGAAACTGTACTGTACATTTAAACAAAAGCACTATTTGTTCCTGTCAATTTAAAAAAAATTGTTTGAACTATTTTTCTGTGGGGAAATTGTGTTTATTTTACTTTGTAGGGCTTTCATAGTATTTTAATGTGCTTTTTACTGTGCTTCTCTGAGAAAAAAGTTAATTTTAAATACCTTTTTTTTCTTTTTACCGGCACTTGCTGCTTGCTAAAAGAGGCACCATTTTCATTCTGACCATAGAACAAACTGTCAGTTCAATTGTCAGTCCTTCTTCCAGCCACTAAAAGAAAAAAAGGTAAGCAAACAGCTTTTGCCAACACAGCAGGCTAGCAATTTTTCCCATCCTCAGGTGGGTGACTCTGCTGTGCCTATTTGTTGTATAGTGGTCCACTTGTCTTTTACCCCTAACCCCTCTGGTCTGTTACCTACAGACACTATGAACTGGGGGTTAGCCACATCCACTGAGCATGTTGTGGTCCCCCCAGTGGGCAAGGGAGAGCCACTGTTGTTGGTTCTGTGAGAGAGAACAGAAAAGGCTTCCCTGTTTTGTCAAAATATTGTGCCCATCCCTATAGAAGCTGCTTCTGTCACCCAGTTTTTCCTGTCAAAAAGAAGCAGAAAACTAAGCACTTATTTGCTACTCCTCAAATTTCCTTAAACAGGAGTAGTTTACTGGATCTGGCACAGGGTTTAATTCAAGCTGTCGATCCTTCTGGTACGATACGATATCATCATCATCAACCCCCTTTGTCCCTGTCAGCATCTCTCTGTCTATTCAGTGCCACTCTACTCCCTTTTTCGACACTCAAGCCTAACTGTCGCAAGTCTCTCACACAATCAGGCCATCTCTTTGCTGGATGTCCTTGTTTCTGTAATTGACTTTAGGTTCTTACAATCGATACTTGTTTTACCAATTGCTCTGACTTTTGCAAGAAGAGTATCTGAGCTGAAACCTCTCATGTTGAGTCAACCCTATCTCATTTTCCACAGGGACAGGGTTTCTTTGAGAAGTACTCCTTATTTTGTGCCTAAAGTGGTATCTGAATTTGCTTTAAGCCAAACTCTCCATCTACTTCTTTTCTTTATTAAACACAAAAATGAGGGAGAATGGATATGCCATACATTGGATGTCCACAAACATCTCCGTTACCATCTCAACGGAATTCAGTCTTTCAGATCTTTGGAAGGGATAAGCTCTGTGAAAACAGACTCTTTTAAAATGGTTGTCTAAGGTGATTAGGTTTTGTTATACTCACCACAACAAAACTATTCTTGGCAGGGTCAAGGCACACTCTACCAGGGCCTTGACTTAATTTGTCGTTTTTTGTAAAAGGTTGGATTCTAGAAGTATTGTACAAGCAGCAACTTAGTCCTCTGTGCATACATTTACAAAGCACTATAAGCTTAATTCTTTTCTAGGTCTGGATTAGGCTTTGCAAGGATCATTCTCCAGGGGCACCTGGACACTTCTGCTTCCACCTCCCCAATGTAGTAAGTTAGGGTGAGCTATCCATATAACTAAGGCCACTGCAGCAGTGGTGAATGTGATGAATATAGTATAGTTGTTTAAATAAACTTACCATAACAGTAGATGTTCAAGTGATCACTGCTTCAATAGCCACTCCCTCCCTCAACCCCCCACTTGTTTTTCAGTATGTTGCATATGTCAGGGTATGGTTATTTATTCTTTCTTCCCAGCATTGTCCTTTCAGAACTCGGCTTCCCTCTGTTGGCAGGAATGCTCTGAAGGGCTTGGCACCCAAAGTTGTCTTTTAGTCAGCTCAGCTCAAGCTGCCTGACACTTTGGGCACATGAAAAGTGCCCTGAAGCTTTGGAAGCTGGCTGGTTTTCATATCCTTGGCAGGGTATAACTTGTATTGCTAAGGATACTGCAGCAATGATCATTCAAACATCTACTGTTCTGTAAGTTTACTTACACAGCTGTATTTTCACTTTTCCTTTCCCAACACCCAGTTCCAGCTTTCTCCTCCTAAATATTAATTTTTGAAGCATATGTAACAAAATCCAAGACATGGATCCTTGTATTGCCATACATTTCCAAAACATAGTCACAGCTACAGAAACCTTCTGGAAAAAAAAAACACAAAAATGACAATGAAATTACCCCACCTGGTTTCAGTATAATTAGACTTGACAGGACAAATAAATGGGCAGGCAGAATTGCCATCATTTACAAGAATTCCCTAAACATAATTACATACACACAGGAAAAGGGATCCAAATGAAGAAGTAAAATCAGCAGGGGTCCGAATGGAGAGAAGATAAAATCAGCAAGAAAAGGAGAGTAGTATGTTGGAACTGACTTCATCCTTAAGTCTTTTTGAGTACCGTCATGTGATTGACCCTGTTTGCAAAAAAGCTCAGCAAGATGACAATGATATGTAAACTGTATTTTAAACAGCATACGTCATGGACACAGGTAGGTTAAAAAATTAAGAAGACAGCTGGGTACACAAATCCCAGAATAAAAAAGTGCCCAATCCTGGTATGCACACTTGTGCCAGGACTGACGAAAATGACAGTGCAGAATCCCCAAGACAAAGAAAGATCCCTACAATGAATTAGACCAGGCTGAGGGGAGGATGGCCCCCTGTTGTAGAAGGAAGTAGTAGTCCACAAAAACACAAAGACTAACAGGCCAAAAAAAGGCCATAAAGATGATAGTGTGGACTACTGAGCATAAGGAAGAATTATGCTTTGTGACTATTACACAAGAAGCCCAGAATTTTCAGATAGCAGATATTCAAAAAGAATATGAGAGAAATTAAAAGAAAGAAAGATACACGCAAAACAAATGTCAAAAGTTTCAAATGCAAACTTGTGTTCACTAATAGAACAGATCCATGAAAAACATTTTATTGAGAAAGAAACTTTGGGCCTCTTGGAAAAAGTACTGAGAGAGGAAGTGCAAAAATATAAAGAACAAAACCTAGAGATTTTTGAGAGGTATAAAAAAAAGAAACATGGACATGGGAAAGAAAAAGAGTTGTGATATCATGCAATATTTATGCAAAAGAGAAAGCCAAACTAATCAACACAAAAAATAAGTAAATAAATAAAAGTAGCTCCAAAAATATTTGAAACGAAATACTGACAAAGTCACCCAGATATGGAAAATTTCACAATACAAAAATGACATCGCAAAGGGAGAATGCAGAACGGAAGATTAGTAAGGTAGAAATTAAACACACAGAAGCTAATGTTATGGAATAGCTTCAAAGTGAAGGAATTAATGTAGAAAGTCTAACATAGGTTATGTCACAGCATGATGGAGCAATGTCCCCAAAGTAAGGAGAAACACCTGGAGTGGGAGGCATCTGAAGAAGAAATATGGACATGGGAAGGGAAAAGAGATCTAATATGGTGCTATATTTATGCACAGGAGAAAGTAAAACTAATCAATACAAAAAAAAAAGCACCAAAGATATTTGAAGAGAAGTACAGGCAAGGGCATCCAGATATGGAAAATTTGACAATGCAAAAAAATAAGAAAAGAGGATTAGTAATGGAGAAGTTAAAGAAAAAGAAACCAAAGTTATGGATTACCTGCAAAGTGAAGGATTTAATGTGGGAAGTCCAACTCGAGTAATGTTACAGTAAAATGGAACAATGAGTCCCTAAATTAAGGAGAAACGGGTAGAATGGGAAGTATCTGATCACTTGCCACATGAACATGCTCTGGAGCCTTAAGCAGGAAACCAGTACAAAAGTTCAATTGGAGTCACACAGCAAGGGAAGGAGCAGGAAAAAGTAGCAACTCTGACACAGGCAATGTTGTGGAGTGATAGGCCAGTGAGAGTTCCCATATGAAAGAGCAATGAATGATGCAGGGTGCAGATAAGTGAATATGTCACAGGACAATGTTCTCAAACTTTCTGTATAATACCTGCAGGAAAAAGAGGACAAAGAATGTGCCCTCGGTTTAGAAAAAATGATATAAGGGAAATTTGCTTGATTTAATTGAGATGGATAACATATTAAGAACGATGAAAGAAATAGCTTACATAAAGTTAATAAGACCCAAAATGCTAGCAGTCTGATGAAACAGATGAATACAATAATCAAGACTATTAACAGAAATTCATCTGATGTAACAGAAGTAAATTGGTTATATCACTGTGCAGCTAAATTAAAAACAGATGAAGTCTTAACACAAAAAATATAGGGCAATAAGGGAAAGGAAGATAAGAAGTCAAATGACATCATGGAAGCATGGAACAGAGAAAACTATAACGCAATTAAGACAAGAAGTGTTATTCTTAGAAGGGTATTGAAGAGGGAGATGCAGTAAAAGAAACACACACTATTAAAACAGACAATGATCACACTTCCAAGATGGCTGTAGACTGAGTAATCGCTTAATTAAAGCTCTCCCAGTGTGAAAATAGAGCTGGTGAACTCTTCTTTTTGGGTAAATTTCAGTAACTGGCTAGTAATTGCACTGCTTGGATGCCAGCAAAAAAGAAATTTAGAGAACCTGAAAGAAAATCAATCGCAAAAGGTAAAGAGAAAATACTGACTGGGAAGAATTATGCAGCTGTTCACCAAAAATCAGTACAAGCTCTAGCTTCCTTGCACGACATGACTTCCAGTAACCTACAGGGAAAAAAAATAAGTCAAATGTACTCAGAGTTGATTAAAATAAATGAAACACTGAAGGAGTATGTCAAGTCAAATAACAAAAGGCTGAAAAAATGGAAGAAGCGTTAAACAGATAATCAGATGAGGTGATAACACTGCAAAAAACAGAGGTTGAAATGAAGAAAAGGCTGACTGAATATGAGACTGCTCTAGAAGAGATATTTCAAACAATAATAGAATTAGAGGACAGCACATGTAGGGATAACCTGAGATTTTCTGCTGTACCAGAGAAGCAGGAAGGATCAGACAGTATTAAGTTCATGGAAGCATAAATAAGCAACTGGACTGGTATTCAACCCCAGGAGTTGTTAATTGAAAGGGCACATTGTGTGTATGCTCCAGACTTGGGCATAAGGAATCAATCTAGACCTTTTATAGTAAATATATAATTCTACCAGCAGAAAGAGTTGACTCTGGCAGAAGAACAAAGTACTTAAAGTGGGAGACAGCAGAGTGTTTGTGGAAAATGATTACACACTGTACACCAGGCAAAAGAGGAGTACATTTATTCCACTAACCAGGGAATGTCGAGAAGCAGGAATGAGATCCAAGCTGCTGTATCCAGCTATTTTTTTTTTTCAGAATATTCTTTCCTGGAGGGTCACACTCATTTTTGATACATAACATACTAAGAAGGAAATACAAAAGTTTATCCAACAAAAAGTGAGCTATGAAACAGAAGAGAATTCTGCTTCTTGTCTTCTGGTAATATAACACATAGAGAGACTGTACCAGTGAAACCTTTTCCAGTGTTTCAAAGGAAAATGTTGAGTGACAGAAAAAAAGTACAAGAGTTGACTAGAAGAACTGGGAGTATGTTTGAAATGCAGCAGGAAATGAATTTGGGAGATGGACATCAACAGGAAGAAAACCAGCAACTTGAAAATTGATGAGTAAATGAGGGCTTATAAAGAGTTAATTATATTTGTGGAACATGGCAGAACAAGAAAACTTGGAATTACTGCACTTTTTAACTTTGTTAAACTTGTAGGAGACTCCAAAGCATATGCCCTATTTCATATAATGTTTGGAAGAAAATTTTGGAGAGGGGAAAAGGAAGGAAAGAGTTAACTGTAAGTAAAACAACATTTTGTTCTTAACAGTAGTATTTTTGTAATGCATGACATAATTTGAATTCTATGAAGTAAATCTCAGTTATTTTCAAGTGTAATAGGGATATTAAAGAAAATAGGTGCCATTGTTTTTTCTTTCTTCTTTCTTTCTCTTTGTTCAGTTTTAAGAAATGTAGGCACTACAATGTAAAAAAAGAAGAAAAGCCTCTCAAAGAGTATGATACAAGAAAAACTGTTGTGTTTTTTTCTTACTCTTATATAGCTGAATAACTGGATTAAGGCCCTTGGTTTGATTTAGTACCACATTTTAATGGAAAGCAAATAAGTAAAAAAGAACACTGAATATAATAAAGGCCTTCCTCTAGCAAATAAACTAGTGCTTGTAGAGGTAACTGTGTATCTGGTTCTCAAGTCTCCATGGAGTCAATATGATAAAGGCAATAAAAATGGAATACTTGTTTCTTTCAATGGCTAAGAGTTGATGTTTTCTGAAATCATTCTAGTGTTTTACCAGTTTGGAAGAGTAATAAAGATAAAACAAAATCAGACAGCACTTACTAGAAGCACAGGCTGTATGATGCATTTTAGCATGAATAACCTTCATTATAGGTTAATTCAAGTTGATGAGTGTGGATGTCAGTCTGGGATAATTGTTCCTATTAGGAGGATTAAACTTCAGCATTTGAAGACGTGCATAGTTTTGTGTTTAGTATTAAGTTAATAGCTGTTCTGGGGTGTTTTTTGAGGGTTTTCACTAAAACAAAATGTTTTATAAGATGTGACATAGGTTCAAACGAATATGACAAGAAACTGCAAAAAATACTGGCCCCACAGCACATGAACAGCAATAATGAAAGTGAACTCGTAACTGTGGGGCTGTTACGAGCTCACTTTCATTATTGCTGTTTGTGTGCTGTGGGGCAGTTACAAGTTCACTTTCATTATTGCTGTTCATGTGCTGCGGGGCCAGTATTTTTGCATTACAAATTCACTTTCATTATTGCTGTTCATGTGCTGTGGGCCAGAAATCTTTGCAGTATTTAGTTTTTGTCAATACTGGTTTGAGTTTCCTTTTTTGAATATGACAAGAAACAACTGTATAAAAGATCAACCTGCCAAACATTAGTGTATGTATATAACACAAAAGTTGGAACTAGAGATAAAAAATAAGGTATTGCACATAACAGATGGGAATGCTAACTTCTTAACATAATGACAACACTATCTATATTATCTTTAAATGTAAATGGTCTCACAAATATATACAAAAAAGAAAGAATAGTCAACTGTATTAAAAATGTATAGTGTGTAAATAGTTATGCTGCAGGAGACACATCTGAAAAGAACTGAGCAAGTGAATTTGATAAAGAAAGGCTTTCAAGATAGTTATTCAGCAGAATATATGGGACAAAAGAAAAGGGGAGTACTTATATTAATTGCAAAAGGACTTCCAATAGTGATATAAAAGGATAAAGAAGATAATGATGCTAGATTTGTAGTACTAAGAGGGCACTGGCAAGGGAGGAGGATTGCACTGGCATATATTCCACCTAAACCTGCTATAAGGGAGCTTAAGAAAATTCAGGGAGAAATAATCAGCATTCAGCAGGGAATATTACTTATAAGTAGGGACTGGAATTTGACTTGCAGCAGTGAGGATGTATCTGGGGGGCCCAGAAGGGAAAATATAACAAAAGAGGATAGATTTGTTAAAGAAATTTATGAAAATATTTGGCATGGAAGATGTTAATTTAGTAGTAGGAGTTCAGAGTGAATTTACATATTATTCCTCAAGACACAAAAACTGAGCTAGGTTAGACAGAACTTGTATTTCACAGGAACATGTGCATTTAATTTAAAGTTCTGATATGCATCCAATAACAATTTCAGATCATGCACCCATAATAACTAAAATAAAATGCAGGGTAATGAAATAAAAATTAGACACTGGTGCTTTCCCACCTATCTGTTGAAAAGAGAGGAATTTAAGGAATGGGTAATGGAAATTATTTGGGAGTTAGTAGAGAAGATAGATGTTTCTTCTGAAAATATACCTAAGGAGTGGGATAAAATTAAAGTGGAGTTAAAAAAACAAGGTGAACATAGAAGAAAGAGAGATATGATGAAGAAGTAACAAGAATTATTTAGAGGGACTGACAAAGGTCTAAGGTATTGCAGAACAGGGGGAATCTCACAGAACAAGAAGAGGAGCAATTACAGAATGCTAAACAGACAGTAAGAGATTACCTTGATAATATGCATGAGTTTAGAAAGACTGTTTTTTTGATAATAACTCCAGAGCACAACAACTTTTAGCACGACGACTCGGGCAACAGAATGTAGAAATGACTGCCTCCAAGCACAAGAGATCCTATGGAGAGATTAGAAATATTTTGGAAATTTTATGAAAATCTGTTTAAAGCAGAGAAATATGGAAATCAAGAAAAGGTGCAAATGGAAATGTTTATGGAAAAAATAAATATGCCAGGGTTACAGCTAGATGAGGCTCATTTACTAACAGGATAAGAGGAGATGGGATAACAATGGTGATGTATAGCCAATCTATAGGAAAGTCCCCAGGAATAGATGGTACTCCTGTGGAAATTTGGAAGCTAGGATGGAATACCTAATAAAGATCTGGACAGGTTTTTTTTAACAGTATTTTAAGAGGAAGAGAAGCACCAACATCCTGGAAGAATGTGGTGCTAGCTGCAATACCTAAATATGGTAAAGATACATCAGATCTAGCTTCGTATGGGTCCATTTCAATTCTAAACAATGATTATAAAGTGTTTATGTCTATAATGACTAAAAGAAAGGCAAAGGTGATGCCAAAATTGAAAGATGTAGACCAGTATGGTTTTGTGGAGGGGAGGCAAACATTTGAGAAAATTAACAGAACAATGATGATGCAGTGGGAAGCAGAATGTAAGAAAATACCACTGTTGTTTGTGGGTCTTGATGCAGAGAAATTATTTGACAGAGTAAGCTGGGATTTCATGAGCAGGGCAATGGAAGCATTTGCATTCCCTGATAAAATTATGAGGTTGTTCAGGAGAATATATGAGGGATCGGGGGCAAAAATTAAAGGGTGTGGGGGGGGGTCTTCTCTGCTCATTCTATTTCAGCAAAGGAAAAAGATAGTGGTGTCCTCTTTCCCCTTTGTTATTTGCATTATATTTAGAACCATTAATAAAGAAAATAAGTGACTCAGAAATTCAAGGATATAATTGACATGGTAGTCAAGAAAAGTTAGCTTTATTTGTGGATGATATTATTTTATACCTGATAAAACCAGAAAAGGACATTTCAATGTTGTGGAACATTTTAAGACAGTTTCAAGTCTTTTCAGGATACAAAAGTTAAAAGTTAAAGTTAAAACAAAGGCAATATTGTAAACAATGTACCCACACACAAATTAGTTCAGCAATATCCTTGTTTATGGGGACATGATAAAATGAAGTACTTAGGAGAAAGATTTTTGTTAAGCAACTATTTTTTTGATAATATCTCTAGATCCCAGAAACTTTTGGCACAATGACACAGGCAACATAAAGTAGAAAGGGCTATCACCAAGCTTAGGGAGCCTATAACAAGGAAGATTACAAGGGGTCCTGTAGAAGTATTAGAAATATTTTGGAAATTCTATGACAGTCTTATAAAACAGAGAAATATGGAAATCAAGAAAAGGTACAAATGGAAATATTCATGGAAGAATTAAATATGTCAAGGCTATAGGAAGAGGAGGCTCAATTACTAATAGTTATGATAGGAGGAGATGAGATAAAAATGGTGATATATAACCAGTCTACAGGAACATCCCCAGGAATAGCTGGTATTCCTGTGGAAGTTTGGAAGCTAAGAGGAAAACACTGATAAAGGTCTGAAAGATTTTGTTTAATGGTATTTTAAGAGGAGAAGTACAAACATCCTGGAAGAAAGTGGTAGTAGCTATAATACCTAAAGAGGATATAGATCCATCAGCTCAAACTTCATACAGGCCCATTTCAATAGTAAATCATGATTATGAAGTGTTTATGTCTATAATGGCTAAAACAATGGCAAACATGATGCCAGAATTGATAATATATATATATATATATATATATATATATATATATATATATATATATATCAGTGGGATTTTGTGGCGGGGAGGCAAACATTTGACAACATAAACAGAACAGTGATGATCCAGAGGGAAGCAGAATATAGGAAAATACCACTGTTGGTGGTGGGTCTTGATACAGAGCATTTGACAGAGTAAGTTGGAATTTTATTAGAGAGCAATGGAAGCATTTGCATTCCCCGATAAACTTATAAGGTTGATTAGGATGATATATGAGGGATCAGAGGCAAAAATTAAAGTTGGTGGGGTCTTCTCTGATAATCTCTGCTTGAGCAGAGGAACCAGGCAGGGGTGTCTTCTCTCCCCTTGTTATTTGCATTAACCCAAGGCTATGACATCCACAAAATGGATAGACTAAACAAATGGGGTGGAAGCATCGCTGTCACCTATAAAAATACACTCAGTCTTTAACTCCTTGAACCTAACCCTCCAAATTCAGTAACGCAGAACTATTTACCAAACTTGTAATAGACTCAAAAAAAATCTATAATTATAATTCCTATCTACATTCTACCTGGAAACAACCCTGCCATAATTGAGGACTTTCTCCACTGGACATCCCTAACATTCTCCCAAGAAACCATAGTTATGAGTGACTTTAACACAGACTGGATTACTTGTTCTGCTGACAGCCAATCAATTTTCATGCACCTATTTGGATTCTCCCCAACTACAGTGGACAAAACAACTAATAGACATTCAATACTAGATTGGATATTAGCCAATAAACCATCACACACCTACCACTCAGATTGCCTCCCAGATAGTATCAGTGACCACCTACTCACCTATCTGGTTAGACAATGCCAGCACATTACCAAATACACTACATTTAGACAGACACATAACAAAAACACTTCTCACCTCAAACATTCTTATCTACAATTCAACTGGTCCCCACTATTATCACTCCCCACTGAACCCTGCCATATCATACTTCAGTAACACATTTCTAGACATCCTAAATAACTTAGAACCTCCTAGAACTATTAAAATCAAGACAAACTATGCTCTCTGGCTGACAAAAAAACTAAACTATTACTCAAAACCAGAGACAAAGCCTGGGCTAAATACCAGTCCAACAAAACCAAACCTCCCTTGATTTGTATCGTTATCTAAGAAACAATGTCAAGTAACAGGTAAAAATGATTAAAAAATCCTACTACATTACAGTCCAACAAAAATATCAAAACAATTCAAAAAGTTCTGGGCTTCTATGAATGAACTGTTAAAACCAGGTCAACCCAAAACCCCAACATCTAACCATACAAATTCTTCAGACAGTATAACCACACAGTTTAACACCTACTTTACAAACTCTATACTAAGCCTAATGCAAACCAACAGCAATACTCTAACTATTCCCACAGATCCTGACAATACTTCCCACACCTTTTCCCTCAAAACTGTAAAAACCAGCACCATAAAAAAACTACTCAATAAATGTATCCTCTTGTTGCTGGCAATCTCCCTTCTGAATATCTCAAGCTAGCTGCTGATACAATCTCTTACCCAATCTCTATCTTAATGAATTGCTCCATAACAGAACAGTGCATTCCCAAGATTTGGAACATTTCCTACATCACCCTGTTACATAAAGGCGGTACCTCTACAGACTTCTCTACTTACAGGCCTATTGCCATCTTATCTCCACTATCCAAAAGTCTAGAGAAATGTATCCATTCCCAATTCATGCCTTACTTAATTTCCAATAACATTCTAATTCCCAACACGGCTTTAGACCCAACCACAGTATCACTACAGCTCTCTTAAGCTTCACAAACTCTGTCAACCATTTCAGAAACAATGGCCATCTAGTCTCCTCCATTTTCCTTGACACATCCAAAACATTTGATAATGTCTCCCATCAGAAACTCCTCAATGAACTTTCATCCCTTAAACTAAGCCACTCTGCCCTTACATGGTTCCACAATTACTTATCTGACCATCAGCGGGCTGTAAAATGGCAACACAAACTCTCTTCTCTACTTCTTATCCCATTCTAGGTCCCCTCCTATTTTTCATCTTTACGAGCAAGCTTCACACTGCCACCCACCAGGCCACTACCGTACAATATGCTGACAACTTCACAGTCATATGTGCAGCCCCCCTCTCTTTCTAAACTCCAAGAAATAACCCAAAAATCATTTACAGAGGTAAAATCTTGGCTCTCTGATGCTCATTTAATCCTCAATTCCAATAAAACTAAACTTATGATTTTCTGGCACAACAAACCATCAGACCTCCTGTTCCCCTTTATGATACTTTCTTCTAATCACACAAAAATATAATCTGTTTCTCACACTGAGCCTCTTGGTGTTACAGTCAATAACTATAAAAAAAGTTCACATTAAATTAGGCTCTCTTTACAGAGTCAAACCCTTCCTCACTGACTCCTCAAGACAGTCTATTGCCAGGACACACCTAATCTCTACTCTTCTTTATGCCTCACCCATTCTCACAAACCTTTACAAAACAGACCTGGCAAAACTAGATGCCTGCTACAACAAAACTGCCAGATTCATCACAAACTCTCCTCATAGACTCCAACACTGTAAAGCCCTACGCCAAATAAACTGGCTTGAGCTCCCCAATTACCTCACATATACCCAACTCACTATGGCTCATGGTATACTTTACCTCCCAGACAGGTGTCCTGCACTCTGCACCCTACTTCAACCCCAATTTAATAAAAGACCACTTAGACCTTCTGGCAAATTCCTCTTACAAGTCATACAAGTAACAACTTCTCTGGTGATTCTCTTTACTCTACGCCAAAATATGGAACTCATTCCCCCAAAACATATTTACCACAATAAATCACCTACAGTTCAAATTACTCCTCAAATCTCACCTATCTAATTCTTGACAATGTTCCTGCCATACACCTGACTGAGTACTTCCCCCTTCTTGCCATCTTTATAAGCTTTCCTTCACTACACCTCACGTTTGATCTTTACTCACTCAAACTGATAGTAGTCTCTCTTTCCAATCTAATTCTCCTCCTATACTCTCTCTCTCTATATCCACTGTGCCTCATCCTTTCTTCTCTTTCTTTCTGAACTTCTCTGCTCTAAATCCTATTCTAAATTTACTTGTCTCTTAGTCATACCTTTCTAAACAAAGAAAAATATCTGCTTTCTACTACGCTTCTCTTGTATAGCCAACTGTTCTGTCTATTCTTGAATATCTCTCTTTATAGCTTGTAGTCCTTGTATGTACCACTACTTCATGAACTTATGTATTGTATAATTTATTTGTACCAATCTTTATTCTGTTTGGGACTTTCCCCCAGTCCTCTGATGAAAAAAGGCATGTGCCCAGAAAGATTTTCCTGGTCAACAAAAATTAAATAAATAAATAAATAAAACTGGCAAAGAAAATAAGGGACTGAGAAATTCAAGGATATAATTGTATGGTAGTAAAGAAAGGTTGGCTGTGTTTACATATGACATTATTTTATACTTGACTAAACCAGAAAGGGACATTACAGTCCAGCGGAACATAGTGAGACAATTTTGAATCTTTTCATAATACAAAATTAATGAAGCTAAAACAAAAGCAATAGCGCTAAATTATGTACCCACATATGAATTGGTTCAGCAATATCCATACTTAAGGGGGCATGATAAAATTAAGTATTTAGGAGTATGGTTAAAAATTAAACTGGTGTGGCAGCTAAGGATATGTGGGAAGAGATTAAACAAAAGATAATAAAAAATTGAGAAAATGGAAACTGTGTTATATGGATATCGATAGTAAGATACAAGCAGTTAAAATGTTTTTAGTCCCTTTAGTCTTATACACTGGTCAGGCATATTTTTAACAACTAGAGGATAAGTTATGGACAGCAATTAATAAAGAGCTAAAGGTTTTATCTGTGAGGGGAAGATGACAAGAGTCAAGTGGGATAATCTTATTCTTCCAATAGAACAGGGCGGATTGCGATTACCTGAGTTGAAGGGGTATTTCAGAGCAATACATTTAAGGCTCCTATACATATCACAAGCAGAAAACTATAATTCAAAGTGGAAAGAGATGATGAAACGGGGGAAGTTCAAAGAATAGGAAGAGACTGGGATTTTGAATGCAGACCTTTAAGGAGAACAACAATAATCATACAGAATATTATATTCATAAAATAGCAGAAGGTCTTCTAAGAACAAAGCCAACATGGGAAGGGAGAAAGGAGAGTTTGCCGATAGGGTTAACTGCAATTAGGGATACAGACAATAGGCAAGAGGAGTGGGAATATATTGGCGAAAACTGGCAAGGAACCAAGGTATTGGGAGTACATAACTAGAGAGGGAAAGGTAATAGAATTTGAAGATACCAAGAACTTATTTGGACTGCCTTCCGTATCAAGGACTGATATTGGAGTATAAGCAAAGAGAAAGAAATAATGGGTGGTCCTAAATGAAAGACAAGCACTGGTAGAGGTTTTAATAGAATCTAGAACAGAAGTTGCAGTTAAAAAAGGACTATTTATTACAGCATATAAAATATTGCATGATAACTATAAAAATCAATCAAAGGAGGTTAGGAAGGATTGGGAAGAGAGATTAGATAAGCAATTTACAAAGAAACAATGGGGATATATGTATGTCTCCCAAATATGCAACAAAATCTAGAAGATTTAGGATTGTTGCCTGGAAGTGTTTACATAGGTATACCACAAGTAGATTTCAAAGAATTTTTCCTCAGGTAGACAGCAAATGTTGGAGTTGTGATGGGAAAGAAAGATGTAACTGGAAACATTATTTTCTGGAAGTGTAAAAAGTTGGCAGACTTTAAAGATTCCCTGCAGACTGTTCTGTCGGAGATGCTGGGTGAGCAAATTGGAGTAACTATGGAAATGATTTTTTGAGCTATGGCACAGAATCAGAATTGCCTAGACATAGTAAGGCCTTGCTGAGTCTAATTATGATGGTTGCCAAAACATCAATTATTAGAAAATGGAAATCAAAGTCTAAACCATCTTTACTAGAAGTAGCAAAGATGGTAACAAAGAAAAACAACTGGAAATGGGAACTTTAGAAAAGGGTAGGAGCAAATTACATAGGAAAAAATGGTAAATACAGGATCAATACATGCAGAGAAGGAATAAGCTTTAAAAGAAGGCAGGATTTGAATGGGCTATGTAATGAATGACTAACAATGACTGGATATGTTAAAAGTGATGTATAATGTTTGCAGCTACAGTTGTGTCTGCACAGTTTGGAATGTATAATGTTTGCAACTGAGAGTGTGTCATTGTGGTTTATTTTCATTTATATAAATATAATATGGTCTACATCATACATGATAATTTTCATTTCAGTTTCTTCTTTAAAAAATGAAGCACTTAGGGGTATGGATTAAAAAGGATTCTGTTATGGCAGCTAAGGATATGTGGGAAGAGACTAAAGAAAAGATAATCCAAAAACTAAGAAATTGGAAGCTCTGTTTTATGGATGTGGATAGAAAGATACAAGCAGTTAAAACGTTTTTAGTCCCTTTAGTTTTATGCAAAGGTCAGGCATATTTTTGTCAACCAGAGGAGAAGTTGTGGATAGCAATTAATAAAGAGCTGAAGGATTTTATTTGGGAGGGGAATATGGTAAGGGTCAAGTGGGATAATATTTTTCCAGTAGAAGGTGGTTTGGGATTACCTGATCTGAAGGGGTATTTCAGAGCTACACAGTTAAGGCTCATATACATAGGACAAGCAGAAAGTTATAATTCAAAGTGTAAAGGGATGATGATGAAATGGGGGAGGGGGCTCAAGAAACAAGGAGAGAATGGGATTTGGATGCGGATCATTAAGGTGAATAAGAATAGCTATACATAGTATTGTATTCATAACTTAACAGAAGGTATTCTAAGAAATGAGGCAACATGGGAATGGAGAAAGGAAATTCTGACAATAGGGATAACCACAATCAGGGATACAGACAATAGGCAAGACAGAGATGGAATTTATTGGAGAAAACTGGTAAAGGAACCAAGGTATTTGCAGCAAATAATTAGAGAGGAAAATGTAATAGAATGGGAAGAAGCCAATAATTTATTTGGACTGCAGGCTAGAGATTGCCTTCCCTGTCAAGGATTGATATGAGAGCATAGGCAAATAGAAAGAAATATGTGGGGTCCTAAATGAAAGACTATCACTGGTAGAGTTGGTAGTAGAATCTAGAACAGGATATGCTGTTAAAAATGGATTAGTAAAGCATATAAAATATTTCATGATAAGTATAAGAATCAATCAGAGGAGGTTAGAAAGGATTGAGAAGAGAGATTGGATAAGCAATTCACAAAGAAACAATGGGGGATATATGTATGTCTCCAATTATGCAGCAAAGTCTGGAAGATTTAGAATCTTTGCTTGGAAGTGCTTACATTGGTATTTTTATACTCCAAGTAGACTCCAAAGAAAATTTCCTCAGGTAAATAGCAAATGTTAGATGTGTGATGAGGAAGAAAGAGATAATTAGGGACATATTGTTGTGAGTGTAATGAGTTAACAGACTTTAAATATTCCCTGCAAACCACTCTATCAGAAATACTGGGTAAGTAAATTGGTATAACTAAGGAGATTATTTTTTGAGCTGTGATACAGAATTGGAATTGCCTAGACATAATAAGCCCTTGTTGAGCTAATTATGGTGGCTGCCAAAAAAGCAATTACTAGAAAATGGAAATCAAAGTCTAAACCAACTATACATGCTGTACTGTAAGTAATGAATATAGTAATGAAGATAAAAAAATGGAAATGGGGTCTTTAGAAAAGTTAGGGATGCACTTTATAAGCACTTACACGAGTGTATGGATCATGCTATCCCTAATAGAACCAAGATATTATCCTCCAAAAAAAGGAAGCCAATCTGGTGGACCTCTGCCATAAACAAACTCTACAACAGAAGAAAGAAACTGTTGCAAAAAAGAGTAAGAAGCTGAGATCCCTCATAAAATCCTCCAAAGCTAGTTATGAAAACAAAATTGCCACTGACTCTAAAGACAACCACAAAGCATTCTATAGCTATGTCAAGAATCTAAATGGGAACACTCAGATCTGCTCTGAGTTACAGCATAATGGCACTAAATATACAGAACCAACTGATATTGCCAACATCCTAGCAGATAGGTTCAGTGCTAACTTTACCCCCCCTCTCACCCCCTAGATGGCCCATCTCTATACCTGAAGAATGCAAAGTTCCTATAATCACGGCTGCACAGGTAAAAAACACACTCTCCAAAGCCAAGAACACAGCATCCATGGGACCTGACAATAACCCAGGCTGCGTTCTACATGAACTACAGAATGAACTGGCACCCTACCTAAGTACCATGTTCAATCATAGCCTCACCTCAGGCTTTGTACCCACTGAATGGCGCACCGCGACAGTTATCCCACTCCAAAAAGGGGGAGCCACGACGGACCCCGGGAACTACTGCCCCATTAGCTTGACGAGCCTGGTCTGCAATGCCATGGAACGTATCATCATGGAACTCATAAACAAAGACATTGGTAATCTCCAAACTCTGGACCCTACTCAGTTTGGATTTGTAAAAGGCAGAGCATGTCTCCTAAACCTGATTGACTTCTTTGAAGCAGTCACCAAAGCCATAGATGAGGATAAAATGGTTCACACAGCTTATCTAGATCTCGCCAAGGCTTTTGACACCATCCCCCACTCTGGAATTATAGATAAGCTCACTAAACTAGGTATAAATCCCTATGTCACAAGATGGGTTGCCAACTGGCTCACGGACAGAACCCACACTGTGAAAGTAGCGGATTCCAAATCCGACATCAGACCAGTGACAAGTGGAGTACCACAGGGTTCAGTCCTGGGTCCTCTCCTGTTTGGTACCTACTTCTCTGAAGTGCAGGCCAACACAGAAGGTCTTTGGCTAACAAAGTTTGCAGATGACTGCAAACTAGGAGCCATAATTGAAACTCCTAATGATGTGGACAAACTGCAAAAGGGCCTCAATGAGACAGATACCTGGTGTCAAAGCCATGGCCTGAAGCTCAGTGCCAAAAAGTGTATTGTCATCCCCTTTGGTAAAAACTCTGTACCCATGACCTACCACATAGCTGGTAGTCTACTTAATGCTGATAATGTGATAAGAGACCTTGGGACACAGGTGGACAGTAGTCTCTCCTTTGATAATCACATCACCACAGTGGTCAGGAAATCCTTCTACGTGGCTCATCTCATCACAAAAGGATTCTCATCCAGAAAAAAAGAGGTAATTGTTCCCCTCTACTCATCACTCATTAGACCCATTATAGAGTACAATGCCCCTTTTGGTATGTACTTCACAAGACATCTACAACAACTGGAAAGACCACAGAAATACCTCACAAAGAGGATTACTGGCCTCAAACATATGCCCTATGCAGAACATCTAAAAAAACTACAGCTTTACTCCATCGCATATCACTTACAAAGGGGCGATCTCTGTCTAACATACAAAGCTATGTCAAACCCAGAGCTGGTGGACATGCTCCACTTAAAGAAATCCCAATCCCTCCGAGCTACACGCTCTAGGGACCTTAACCTTGTCACCACAATAAACAGAACATGCTGGAGGGATAGATTCCTGTCCCAGAGACTTCCCATACTCTGGAACAGACTACCTATCTATGTCAAACAGAGCTCCTCATTAGCATTCTTCAAGAAAATTCTTGATGATTGGATGGGAAATTCACCCTGGGGATCACTTCTGTGGTTCTGCTCGACAGGGGCACAGGAAAATAATTTTCTTGGGTGGTGAAAGCCAGGGTACATTTTTTGGCTAGGCTTGTATGGGCCCTAGGGCCGATAGCCTAGTACCTACCTATGAACCTAAAAAATGTGAATTGTGGGAACAATACATGTAGAATAATATTGTGGAGGAGGAATAAGATCTAAAAGAAGGTAGGATTTAAATGAGCTATGTGATGTTTGATTGACAATGACTTGATAGATTATAAGTGACGTATAATGTTTGCAACTAAAAATATGTCAGTATGGTTTGTTTTCATTTATATATAAATGCATGATTGCCTATGTCATAAGTGATAATTTAATAAAGCTGTTTCTTGTTTAAAAATAAGAACAGATAAGGATCTATCTACACAATTGCAAATAATAAATTAAAGATGTCAGCACAGGCAGAAAAACTTGGAAGATATGCAGATAAATGTAAAAGAAAAGTATAAAATAAGCTATTCATTGATGACCAAAGAATTTTATAGAGAATTGGTAAACAAAGCAAAAGGAACAGAAATGCAACCAAAAAAAAAAAAAAAAGAAGAAATAGACTAGTTTTGAAGAAATGTCTGTGAAGGCCCTGTGGAACACAACAAAGATGCTGAATGGATAGAAGAAGTAAAAGAAACAGTAAGAAGTTCAAATATACAGGATATGAACTGGGATGAAGTAATAGCCAAAGAAATTGAAACAAAATTAAGAAAAGCTCCTAACTAGAAAACCCCAGGCCCAGATGAGTTCCCAACTTCTGGCTAAAAGTGTTAAGATCTTTACATGAAGATCTAGTCCAAGTAAAAACTACTTATATGCGTATCCTGAATAGACACCAACCTGGTTAACAACAGGAAAGATGACACTCCTCATTAAGAGTGAACCTGCAAGCTATCCTAAAAACTATAGACCAATAACTTGCCTTCTGACAATGTATAAACTATAAATATCCAGAAAAAAACATTGGTAGCACACAGCGGGTACGTTAGCAAAAGTAAGTTTAATATAACAGAACACAACGAAAGTAAGTGCTTTTGCGGACAACTCCCGCTTCATCAGACTAACATTGAACAGGAGTAACAAAACATTTTAAATAGGCTCATAGATCACATAACAACCAATAAAAACAAGACATAAAAACATGTGCTAGCACAACAAGGTGCTAATGTTATAAAATGAAATAGTCAACAACTATACAAATATCCTAACTATTTAAAACTCTAATAGTACCTTCATAAAACCATGTATTAAAATTATACATATACACAAATATATTCATAAAATACATAAATATATCATCCGTGTGTTCAAAAATGCAGTACATATAAAAAGTATAAAAATATATAGAGAGGCTAAGCACAGTAAATTTTACTAAAAGGTATGTATTTATATATACATATTGCATACAAATATTAATGTTTCAGTGATCTTGCTCTTAAAAAAGGTTTTAAGGATAGTTTATTATTAAGTCCAGGTATTACATCCGCTTGGAATTTAAGTATCCATTCCTGATCAACACCTTCTGTACGACTATTCAAATTACCTCCTCTTTTATTAACAGGGACTATTTTAAGTACAAAAAACTTAAAACCAAGTGTGTAACCTTCTTCTTTGACGTGCATTGCAAGTGCATTGCTTTCCTTAGCATTCCTGACATCCCTTATATGCTCCAGTATTCTGTCTTTCAAAGGACGATTGGTCTTTTCTATGTAAAAAGCATAGCAGATTGTGCAATAACTAAAGTAAGCCATGTTCTTCATTCAACAATCAGCATAAAAATTAGACTCAAAGGTAAACCCCTTGTGTGGATGTAAAAAGCAGCCTCCCACATGTATATATTGACAGGCTGTACACCTCCTACAACAGTACGTACCTAACCTATTGGATTGATTATATTGTTGTACATTGTCAGTCTTGTAGCAAAGCTGTCTTTTCAAGGACCTGTTGTTCCTAAAGGTGAATCTAGGTTCATGTCCTATAACTCCATTTAATTTTTAACATTAGAAAGAATGTCCCAATTATTCTTAATAATATCACACACTATATTAATATTACTAGCATATGTGAGTGGCATTCTAAGTGCATCCATCTCAGTAGTATTATTAGGGCCTGTATAGATGTTATCACTACTACATACTCCAACTTGCGTATTATAATATGGTTTACACCTACCACTTCTCTCTCTCTCCATACTATTTCCAGTTGTGTATCTATATTGTGCTCTCTATACCCTCTTGACATAAACTCTTGTTTTAGCACAAATAGTGCTAATTGTAAAGCAATATCATCATTATGCAAACACATAACATGATCAATTTGCCCTTTCAGGACATTTGCTCTAGTATGTTTACGGTGCATACTGCTGTTATGAAGTACAGTATTCTTCTTGATGGGTTTCTTATACAAAGTAGTAGATACTAAATGAAATGCATCTCTACTAACCTTGACATCTAGAAACTCTTTCTCCCTGTCAGAATATTTATGGGTAAATTTAAGGAATGTAGTCACATTGTTGATGTATACTTAAGGCACTCCTCTGTATCATGCCACAAAAGGAAGATATCATCCATGAAGCGTTTATACCAGACAATGGACATAGCAAATTCATTGTTGTTAATCACATGATTAACCTCCCATTGAACAAGACAGAGGTTGGCGTAGCTGTTGGCACAGGCAGTACCCATAGCCACGCCAACCTTCTGCACATAATATTTATCTCTGAACATAAAAATGTTGTTTTCTAGGATAATCTCAAGCAGTGCACACACTAAACTAATCTTATTAGGTTGCATCTACTTTGTATGTAAAATGTCTCTAAAGCGGGAGTTGTCCGCGGGAGTTGTCCACGGAAGCGCTTACTTTCTTTGTGTTCTATTATATTAAACGTACTTTTGCTAACATACCTGCTGTGTGCTACCAATTTTTTTTCTGGATATTTACAATTTTACATCACTGGCTGCAATATCCAGGTGAAGATTTTTTTCTTGTGTAATGTATAAACTATATACTGAAACTAATGCCAACAGAGTTTATACTCATTTAGAAGAAAACTCAGTCATGGCAGTAGAACAAAAAGGTAGCAAAAAAAGTCATATGGAACAAAGGATCATCTTTTGTTTAATAAAGTCAGAGTGGAGCTTTGTAAAAAGAGGAAGAGTCTAAGGATGGCATGGATAGATTACAAAAAAACATTTCACAGCATTCCACATTCATGGATGGAGTGCTTACAAATGTATAAGATACATCCTGCATTGATCATTTACATCACAGTGAACATGAAACAGTGGCAAACAACTTTGCAGCTAAGCCATGATAAAGGACAAATTGTTTTCCCAGGGATAAAATTCAAAGGGGGATATTCCAGAGTGACTCTTTGTCACCACTGTTCTTTTGCCTTGCCCTTAACCTATTAAGATATCTACTTAACAGATTAGGGCATGGTTACAATTTAGCTCCCAGAAAACAACCAAGTGAAAGACTTCTCATCTTCGTTTTGTGGATGTTTTAAAGCTGTGTAGTTGATCGGATGAGGTGCTGAAAGTACAACTGCAAATGGTTAAAACTTTCTCGGATGATATAAGAATGTCATTTGGTCTTGATTAATGTGCAATAGCAGGATTTAAAGCAGAAATGCTGCAGTACCATGAAAATATCAGTCTGGGACAGGAATGTGATATAAAGGAACTTAAGCAGGAGGGAGTATATATAAATATCTGGGAATTGATGAAGGAGCAACAATAAAACATGAACAAGTGTGAACAAAACTCAGTGAGGAATATTTTAGAAGGCAAAAACTAATACTGAAAAAAGCAACCATAAGACCTTCTTCAGCTATACCAGAAACCTCAAAGGCAGCACACAGCAATGTGCTGAACTGATGATTAATTCTGCCACATTCACTGTGCTGGGCAAATCTGCTGGCTGACAAACACAATTCTAACTTTATCCCCCACTCGCCCCAGCCACCTCCCAAGAAATACCTTGAAACATAACCCCTACAACTATAAATATAGAGCATGTCCTGGCTGTGGTTGCTAAGACCAAGAAAACATCCTCAGTGGGCTCCAATAATATCCCAGGATGCCCCCTGAATTGTCTAAAATATGACCTGTCAGTGTCAGGGCCACTGGAGTTCCTATTTAACTATAGTCTTAATACAGGATTTATCCCATAAGAATGGAGAGTTGCAACAGTCATCCTTCTTCATAATGCAGACCATCAACAGATTCTGGAAACTACAGACCCATTAGTCTAACTAGTCTTACATGCAAAGCCATGGAAAGAATTATCATGGAAATGATTAACAAAGACATAGGAGACCTATAAACATTGGATCCATCTCAGTTTGGCTTTGTGAAAGGAAGTTCATGTCTACTGAACCTAGTGGACTTCCTTGAGAAGGCCACCTAGGCAATGGATGAGGGTAAAACAGTGCATACTGTCTACCTTGACCTGGCTAGGCATTTGATACAATACTGTACTGTGGTATTGTTAACAAACGTATTCATATAGGCATAAACCCCTGTATAACATGCTGGCTATCCATCTGGCCCAGAGATAGGACCCAGGAAGTTAGGACTGGTGAGAACACCTACTCAAAGAGGCCATTCACCAGCGGAGTCCATCAAGGCTCTGTGCAGGTCCCACTCCTCTTTGGCAGCTACTTTTCAGAAGTCAAGGCTAATGTCAAAGGCCTTGGACTGACCAAGTTTGCATATGATTGCAAACTGGGGCCAGTCATAGAATCCCCCCAAGAAACTAACATCTTACAAGAGGGTCTAACACAGACAAATGACGGGTTCCAAAGCCATGGCTTAAAACTCAATGCAAAGAAATGAATTATAGTTCATTTTTGGAAGCTGGCCACCCCAGAAAACTAAGTCATCAATAAAACACCCCCAAGAGTTGGCCCACTAGTCAGGGATCTGGGAACACATGTAGACAGTAATCAGGCCTTCAGCCAACATGTATGCAAGGTTGTAAGGAAATCCTTCTATGCTGCTAAACCTATAAGTAAGTGCATGGCATCTAGGTCTAGGCAAGCCATTGCGCCACTATTCATGGCCCTCATAAAATCCATCGTTGAGTATAATGCCCCCTTCAGTATGTACCTGACCAGACAAATGCAGCAACTGGAATATCCACAAAGGTTCCTTACAAAAAGAATACATGCCAAAAACACAATGTCCTATGCAGATCATCTCAAAGCCCTATGTATATATGTGGTCTCCTACAGACTACTGAGATGTAATCTTTGCCTGGCATCCAAGGCATCTCTGTACCCCACTCTGATGAACCTTTTGCATGTCTGCAAAACAAACAACATCAGAACTACTAGATCTTAAGACCTTTGTTTTGCTTGGAACATAAACAGGACATGTTGGAGAGACAGATATGTATCTCAGAGAATTCTCTTTCTCTGGATCCTTGTGAAACAACGTCCCTCTCTAACCCTAATTAAGTATAACTTAGACTACTGGATGGGAAATCGAAAATTCACACCTGGTCTGGCACCCACATCTCTAATGGACAGAGGCAGTCAGTATACCATGTCATAACCAACAATCACCCCTTTATAAATGTCCAAAACATACAACTCATGGGACACATTTGGGTTGCGTGGCTAGCCTTATAAAGGCCCTAGTGGTTGTTAGTCTAATATACATCTATGAACCTATGAATCTATGAAAACAGTCCTGACATCTAGGAACAAAGTCCAAGCTATAAATTAATGTGGTCTTCCTATTCTAACTTATAGTTTTGAGGTAATTGATTAGCCCCAAAAGGTATCGGATCAGTCGGACAGGAAACAAGAAAAATGCTTCATGGTTATCAAATGATATATAATCTAGGTATACACTAATTTTTATATAGTCCTCATTCTGAAGGAGGTATGGGTCTCCTCACAACTGATTACATGTAAAGATCTGCAATCATAGGACTGTATATGTATCTGCTGATTTCTCTAGATCCAAACACAGAAAAAAATTTTAAAACACGAGGAACAGAAGTCTAAAATTACTTTCCTGCTTAGTTTAGCAGAAGCATATCGGTGTCAAGCAGGAATGGAAATCAAACCAGAAGCTGACAAAAGTCAGGCACCAACTTAATGTGCCAAAAAACAAAATAAAGAATATAAGGAGAAGGATCAGATGAGAAGGCAAGAAATGTGAAAAAGACATAAATATAGTTTCAAGTACAGAATACATCTGGAACAACCTCATATCCATCAAGATATGACACAGGAATGGTTAAGGAGAGTTGAATTTAAACCAAAAGATTAAAGGTCAATATTGGCTGCCCAGGATAGTGGACTGTGTGCATGTTGGTTTACAAAGTCCATTGAACGTGTGAGAAAACAGACAAGTGCAGGTTCACTAAAACAGAACTGGAAACGGTTGCACATTTTGCTGCTGGGTATGATACACTAATCGCAAAGAGTCTGTATATTGAAAGACATAATAATGTGGCAACAACTATTACACTGGGGATTGTGTAAACATTTCAATACTGAAGTAGCTGAGAAGCATTGGAAACATTAGCCACAAAGCATTATAGGCAATGATGAAGTTTATATCACATGGTATCACTCCTCATTACCAACAGTTCACAAAAAACTAGACATGAGAAAACCAGATGTAGTAGTCCATGAAAAGAGGACAAAAATAGCATTGATCATTGAAATTGATACATCCAAGAATTACAATGTCTTACGTACAGAGAGACACAAAGACAAACAAAAAACAGGATTTGCAGGTAGAAATGAGGGCAATGTGGTGAAGGATACCCAGACAGTTCCAATAGTAGTAGGAGCAAAGGGTCTTATAAAAAATATTTTATAGTCTTATTTAAATATGTTACCAATACATGTAACTCCATATGAATTACAGAAGGAGTCAATTCTGGACACATTGTGGGTGCTATGAAGAGCAAACAATTCTGGCTAACATCAAAGACTGAAACCATACTAATTTCATGAACTTTAATTGTATTTTGACTTAGGAATGGGGTCCATTCCTGTCATAGTACTAGAAACCCAAAAGACTTGGAGAAATTAAACCGTGAGATAGCATAATTTAATAATGCAAAACTATATATATATATATATATATATATATATATATATATATATATATATATATATATATATATATAATGTGTGTGTGTGTATATGTATATATATATATATATATATATATATATATATAGGTTCATAGGGAGGTACTAGGCTATCGACTCTGGGGCCTATATAAGTCTAACCAAAAAGGTTCCCTGGCTTTTGCCACCCAAGAAAATTATTTTCCTGTGCCCCTGTCAAGCAGTGCCACAGAAGTGATCCCCGGGGTGAATTTTCTATTTTTCATCCAGTTGTCAAGGTTTTTCTTAAAGAGGGCCAATGAGGAGCTTTAGTTTGTTCCAGAGTATGGGTATATATCACAACTCAAAATCAATAATAGGAAAAAAAATTTGTTTTTCAGCTCTCTCTTTCTCTCTGTATTTATTTATTTATTTATTGACATTTGTTGACCGGGAAAGTCCAGTGGGCCCAATGACCCACTTTTAGTGGGGGCCGCAGGAGAAAAGCTCCATACAATCACAGAAATTTTTACATAACATCAGCTTAACTTTGACAGTCAAGAACGTTTTTACATAATACAAATTGAAGTAGATATACAAGACAAATGCATATTATAGAGGTATACAATACAAAAAAATAAACCCAGTGTGTTAATGTTTTAGTAATTCTGTTTGTGTTTTCTCATAAGTAAGAATACTGTTTAGTCAATTCTGTTTATTCGGCCACAGAAATAAAGAAAGCAAGAGAGATTGGATATGAAGACAGATGGTGTAAATTGCAACTATATTAAGTTACTAAAAGTATTTGTAGTGTATAGTGGCCAAAACATTTAAGGTGATTTAATCATATGACTACAAGAACAGACAAGGTTATTGAGATAGTGTTCTTTTAGTGCAAATTTAAATGTTTTTAAAGAGTCTAGTTGAGTAATAGAGAGAGGGAGCACATTCCAAAGTTTGGCAATGGCATGGGAATAGAGACATTGTCCAGCTTTTTTATTGGGTTTAGTTATGGTTAACAGTTGTTTGTTAGAGGACCTAAGATGCTGAGTAGGGGTGTGTGTTTGTATTATAGTTTGAAGGGATGTGCACTAGTTTGGATTATTTAGTAGTTTGTGGGTGGGAGTAAGTTGGGAGTTATGTAGGTAATGAGGGAACTCAAACTAGTTTATAGATTTAATGGTCAGGTAATGATCTGTGCGAGCTGGCATGTTGGAGACAAACTTGGCTATTTTATAGTAGCACAACTGCAGTTTGTTCAGGAGAGATGTGTGTAGGCAAGTGAAAATGGGGCAACCATAGAGGAGGGAGGGTAGAAGTAGACTATTAACTAGTTTCACCTTGGTAGACTTGTCCAAATAGAGTTTATGCCTATAGAGTTTGCCAAGCTTAAAATTGTTCTTTTTGATTTGGCTGAGTATATGATTCTCAAAGGACAGTTTGTCATCAATTGTGATGCCAAGTAGTTTGGCTGTTTTTACAGTTTCAATTTCTGTACTGTTTTGAGAGAATATTTTAAAGTCTAGAGTTAGAAGTTTGGTTGTGAAGAGTAAAAATTTTGATTTTTTGGGATTAAGTAGCAGCTGAGCTTCGTTAAGCCAGTATTTGATGGAAGTAAATGCATTTTGTGTTAACTTTAGGAGATGTGAGGTGTTGTTAGAGGATGTAATTACAGTTAAATCGTCCGTGTATTGAATGAGTGTACTTTGCAGGGATGCTTTATGGAGATTAGTAATAAATATGTTAAAAAGCAAGGGCCCAAGAATAGATCCTTGGGGAGTGCCTGTGTTGTTGAGCAGGTAACCAGATTGCTTACTTTGCCATCTAATAGATTGTTTTCTGTTGTGTAGATAGGTATGGGACCAGGTTAGAGTGTGTGGGAAGCAGTTTATGGTCTCAAGTTTTAAAAGTAGTTTTGAGTGGGATACTGTATCAAAAGCGTTTGATAGGTCTAGTAGGATCACTGATGTTAGTAGGCCTGCATCAAGAGCTTTGTATACAGTGTTTGTAAATGACAGTAAGGCTGTTGTTGTGCTGTGTGCTGGCCAGAAACCATGTTGGGTGGCTGCGAGTAGGTTATTGTCTGTGAGATGTTTTAGTAATTGAGAATGAATACACTTTTCTAGAATTTTAGATAAAGGTGAAAGTATGGAGATGGACCAGTAGTTAGCTAGATCACTGGTGTTACCTCCTTTGTGAAGGGGAGTAATAATTGAGTTTTTCCATAGTTGTGGGACATATGATTCAGAGATTGTTCAGTTAATGAGGATGCTAAGTGGAAGAGCTATAGAATCTGCTGCAAGCTTTAAGTATTCAGCTGGGAGGCCATCAGAAGAGGGGGAGCATGGTTTTAGTTTTGAGAGCAGTTTACGAGCTAGAGAGGTGTAAATAGAGGAGTGGATGGGTTTCTGTTGGAATTGCAATTGATGTGGGGGGAGTGGTTAGAGAGTGTATTGTCGTTTATGTTGCCAGTTATACTTTTGTTAGTTTGCAGAGAGAAATCATTAACAAGTTTTTGGATAGTATCAATAAAATGAGAATTGAAGGCTTGGGCGATTTCTTGAGGGTCTTTGTCAGGAGATGGGGAGGGGTTGTGTTGAGTACCAGGATTTAGAAGAGAGGAAACAGAGTTCCAGAAAAATTGGGGGTTATTTTGTTGGGTAGTGAGTTTAGTGGAGAAATAGCTTTTTTTCTCACTGATGACTTACTTTTTGGCATTGTTACAGAGTTGTTTATATCTGAGTTTAAGTTGTGGTGTTCTATTTCTATGCCATTTCTTTCAGGCTTTATCCCTGGAGGTAAGTAATTGTTTAGTTTATTTAGTTAGCCATGGGACATGGTTAGGCTTTACTCTTGTAGTATGTGTGGGGGCAAGACTGTCTAGAATATCTAAAAAGACTTTATTGAAGTAGTTGACTGCTTCATCCAGTGGATTTGGTAGGGCACCAGTTGTGGGCTTTTAGAGACTGTAAGAATAGTTCATTGAAATGGGTAAGATTCCTAGTTGTTCTTAGACAATGCAGTTTGTCTATTTGAAGTTGGGTTCTATGGGTATAGGCAGGAAGATGGTCACTAAAGGTATTGGGTAGGGTCCCTGCCTTGGTGAATTTTTGAGGGTGTGAGACGAGTATCCAGTCTATAGTTGATTCTGTTTTTTTTTTTTTTTACCTTATGAGGGGGTTAGAGATGAGTTGAGTAAACCTGTGCAAGTTAATACTATTTACTGGGGAGTCAGAGATGAGAGTTTGCCAGTTTATATTTGTGTCACCAAGAATGATGGTTTCATTTGATATATTGATGGTGGTCCAGGACAGTAGATCTTCCAGAGTAGGTATGTTTTGACCTGGGAGAATATAGAGTACAGCAATACATAATTGTTTTCTGTTGTTGATGTGAAGGTTAACTAGCAATAATTCCATATTTCCAAATGTTAGTATAGGTTTATCATATGGTGTAACAGCTAAACTGTCACAGTAGATTAATGCAACACCTCCACCTTTTTTATGTAGCTGGTCATTTCTATGTATATAATATCCTGGAGGGATTATTTCAGTGTTAGCAATATGTGATTTTAGCTAGGTCTCTGTGACTGCTACACTATCTGGGGAGTAGTGAGAGAGCCAGGCATGGAATTCGGTGGCTTTGTTACAGAAACTACGTAGGTTAATTGTAGTGAAGCAGAGGTTCTTGGCAGTAGAAGAAAGGTTTTGGGCAGAATGGTTGATTGGTCCAGGGTTGGGGTGAATGTCACCACACAGAGAGAGGGCCTGGTAGTGATATGTAATTATGGAGAGATGTTGAGTAATGAAGAGAGGCCTATGGTGGGGGTTGTAAATTAATTTTAGTTTGATTATGATGACAAAGGATCTAATCTTTGTAGGGTGCCAAGTATGGAAGTTGAATAAAGAGGGTGAGATGTCAAACTATTTGAATTGCTGTGGGGTGCAATGGGTGATGTGGAAAATGTTGAAATTGGGGAGTGGAATATAGTATGTAGGAAGGTGGTGTGTGATAGGAAAAGAAGAATGGAGGTAAAGGAGATTAAGGTAAAACAAGGTTTTAATGTATAGTACATGCTAGGAAAAGGTTGTGGAACTATAGAAGAATGAAGAAGTTTCAGGAAGGGGAAAATATTAACAAGGAAGATAATTTGGGTGGAGTGAATGGGAGGATACTGGTGTAGGTGTCTGGGTGTTGATTGGGGGTTAGACAGGAAAGGGATAGGATAGGGGAGCAGAGTGAGGGTAAATGGAGCAGGCAGAAACCTTGAGGCAGCTTGCCAGACCACAGTAGAAACAATCAGTTAACAATGGTGCCTCAAGACAGTGGAGCAGTTAAGAGTAGGCAGTTCCTAGAGGTAAGAAAAATGCATGTAATAGCATCCTAACACATACTGCTTTATTAGTTCTGTAAAGTTTTGCAGGTGTTGATATTAGCAGTTGCTAAAAAGAGTGAAGAATGGAGGGAGAAAGTTCAGTGGAAAAGATAGTGGAGTCCTACACTATTTGATTGAGTTTGTCAGCATGCCACTAATCAAATAAGCACTAAAGTGTTTCACTACAGAAACTTGCCTAGTACAGCAGGAAGATTAATGATACTAATAGTTTCCCTGCAGGTGAGATAAATGCTTGTATTTCTTACCACAAGGAAGCTGCAAAGGGGTGGGAGATCTAGTTAAGCAGGTTTAGTCAGGTGTGTTCATTGGAAATTGTGAACAGCAGCTGTAAGAGGAAAAAAATGTTAGGACGGGTTTTAGGAGGGATGTAGGACAGAAGTTATATGATCGCTAAGGAAGTGTCTCACCATAGTAAGAACTAGACAGGGAGAATAGCAGACAGGGTTGTTAATAAAAAGGGCTTTGAGGGAGTGAAGCAACAACAAAGCTGGGGGAGGGAGAGAAAGGAAAGTAGGTGGCTCTAAGCGAAGGGAGCTAGATTAGTACAGCAGAAGTATCAGAAATGAAGCAGAAGTAGAACAATATATATAGTAAATCATTTTACAAAATGCAAACAATAAACACTGGTTACTGTAAACCCTTTAAGGAAGTGTATACACGTTTAAGAATAAAAACACAACAGCCCAGTACATATCAATTAACTTAAGTAAAATTAGCTCTACAAACAAAGCAGCTTAAGTAGACATGAGGCAGTAAGTAGAACACTGGCAAGTAAGAACACTTTACAAAATGCACTCTATAACAGCTGCACTATCCTCTTCAGTTAACATCTCTTTAGTACAATCGCTGTATCTATCAAAGTAGATATAATAGAGACCAGCCCCAGAAATACTTACATAGAAAGCACTACATCAGTTATAGTAGTGCCCAGAAAAAACATACAGGTAATGCTTTAAACAGTGATTGTGAAAATTGGAACTCGGAGGATTGTCGATCTCGCACACCTGTCAACCCCATGTCTGTTTCAACCATTTGGTGTTGATCTGTAGGGTATTGAGCACTGTGTGTTTGATACAGTGTTCCACACCCTACCCACCGGTTAAAACAGTACCACTGTGGAAAATATTCTATGCTGGACATCCTACCTTATACAACAAGAAACTGCAACACTAAGAGACCTAAATATAGGTTGACTGCTTATCAATAGCAATATCCCATCTGATTCCATAAAAGTATAAATTTTAGCAGATAACATCACTTACTAGAGTCCACTAAAGAACAGGTTGACAATCAGCCTTAGACTAGATTATTACTAATAGACCCAGCACAATTAGGGCAGTTGATAGCCTTATAGACAGCCTAAGTGACCATAAACCTACTTATGAAGTTAGCAGAAGTTAAAATATCCCCTCAAAAAAAAAAATAAATAATTTACAGCCAAGTTTATAATTCAACAAACTTTGACAAAGATAATTTTTTCAAAACTTTAACAGAACATAATTGGAAAATATTAAAATCTATGCCTTTAGACTCTGCTATTACGTACTTCAACAAGATATTGCTAAGAAATTTCAATAACCTTGCTCCAGTAAGGGTCAAATCCAACTCTGCACCTTAGCTAACAAAGGAAACTAAAAGAATAATGCTAGAGTATGACAAAGCCCGGAAAGAGTGCACAAAACCAGAACACAAATACATTTCAGCTTTTTAGGCATCTAAGGAGTAGGACAAAATATCCAATAAAACTCGACAAGCGAACCTGTTATAACATCCTCCAAAATAAACATCAAAATAACCCAAAACTCTTCTGAACATCCATAAACAAACTTTTAAATTCAGGCCAGACTATTGCACACCACTCCAGCTTCCAAAAACACTACATTTTCTACAGACACTAATGTCCCTCACAAACATTAATAGCTCAACTACCCCCTCAGTACATGCAGCCCCTACTAAATATCCTAAGCTATTTGACTTCAGCCTAGTACCTACCTCCACCACTAAAAAAGCTTACATAAGCTAAAACCAGCTACCCTGCTGTTGTCAAATTCCCTTCAGACTACTTAAAATGGCTGCAGATGTAATTAATTTTCCAGTCTTTATATTGAAAAACGTGTCTATATTTGAAACATACATTCCTTCCACGTGGTAAAAACTTTTATTACACCTTTACACAAAGGTGGCACATTGACAGAGTTTAATAAATACAGGCCTATTGCAATCTTCTCCCACATCAAAAATACTTGAAAACTGTATTCTTGCACGGTTTCTACATTACCTAAATTCAAGCAATCCATTCTTTGAAGAACATCATGGTTTCATCCCATCACAGTACAACCACCACCCTCATTCACATCACCAGCACTAAAAACCAGTATAGGAACAATGATAAACTAGTGTTGTGTTCCTAGACCTATCCAAAGCTTTTAACACTCTATCACACCAACATTTTCTCACTGAACTCTCTTCTATAGGTATTTCACAATCCTCCCTTACATGGTTCCTTAGTTATCTATCTGGAAGGCAACAAGCAGTCAACTAGCAACAGAACCTCTCCTCTTCTCTATTAGTTACCATAGGTATTCCACAGGGCTCTATACTAGGACTCCTACTCTTCAAAATCTTTATAAACAAGGTTTATATTGCCATAGACCAAGCAAATGTAGTACAAAACACTGATGTTTCAGATTTAATATGCACAGCCCTTACAATATCCAAAGTCCAAGAAATCACTGAAATCTCTTTCTTTTCTGCTGAAACCTAGCTAAAAAATTCAAAACTTCTCCTCAGTTCTAATAAAACAAAACTTATACTTTTCACCCCAAAACATTATCTCTTTTTTTTTTTTTTTTTTTTACAAACACCTTTACTGAATTATCACTTGTGACTTAGGCAAATTTACATTAATATAAAAGTAATCAAACTGCGTTAACATGACAAACATTATACTTCACATATATTGCTATACATCATATAACCTAAGCCACATTGCATAAATTATTCAATTCCTGCCTTTTTTTAAAACAAGAAACATCTTTATTAAACCATCACTGACTACATAGGCAATCATATATTTATATAAATGAAAACAAGTCACACTGACAAAATCCTAGTTGCAAGCATTTTACACCACAAACCATACTGACACACTTCTAGTTGCAACATTATACAGCACTTATAATCTACCCAATCTTTCTCACTCAAACATTACATAGCTCATTTAAGTCCTGCCACCTTTTAGACCTCATTACTCCCTTGTATGTATTGTTCCCACAATTCCCATTTTTCCTATGTAGTTTGCTCCTACCCTTTTCTAAAGATCTCAGTTCCAGTTGTTTAATCTCTGTTACTATATTCACTACTTCCAGTATAGTTGGTTTAGATTTTGATTTCCATTTTCTAGTAATTGCTTTTTTGGCAGTCACCATTATTAGACACAGCAAGTCCTTACCATATCTAGGGAATTCTGATTCTGTATCACAGCTCAGAAAAATCATCTCCCTCATCAGACCAATCTGCCCACCCAGCATCTCCAACATTGCATCCTGCACGGATTCCTTACAGTCTGCCAACTCACCGCACTCCCAGAAAATATGTTCTCAGTTACCTCTTTCTTCCCATTCACACCTCCAACATTTACTGTCTGGCTGAGGAAAAATTCTCTGGTGTCTACTTGGGTTATAAGAATATCTATGTAAACATTTCCAGGCAAAAATCCTAAATCTTCTAGATTTTGTTGCATATTTGGGAGACATACATATATCATCCCATTATTTCTTTGTGGATTGCTTATCCAGTCTCTCTTCCCAGTCCTTTCTAACCTCCTTTGTTTGATTCTTATAGTTATCCTGCAATATTTTATATGCTTAACTAATTATTCCTTTTTTAAAAACTCTAACAGTGCTGGTCTTTTGTTTAGGACCCCCCTATTTCCTTCTCTTTGCCTGGACTCTGATATCAATTCCTGATAGGCAAGGCAATCTCTAACCTACAGTCTAAATAAATTCTTGGCATTTTCCCATTCTATTATCTTTCCCTCTCTAGTTATTTGTTCCCAGTACCTTGGTTCGTTTGCCAGTTTTCTCCCACGCAAATTATGACCCCCCCTCTTGCCTATTGTCTGTATCCCTAATTAAAGTTATCCCTATTGGCAGAATCTCCTTTCTCCATTCCCTTGTCGGTTTAGTTCTTAGAATACTTTCTGCTACTTTATGGATATAATATTCTGCATGATTATTGTTATTTTCCTTGAAGGCCTGCATCCAAAATCCTAGTCTCTCCTTGTTTCTTGAGCTTCCGTCATATTTCGTCATCATCCCTTTCCAATTTGAATGATAGTTCTCTGCTTGTGCTATGTATAGGAGTCTTAACTATGTAGCTCTGAAATACCCCTTCAAATTGGGTAATCCCAATCTGCCCTGTTCTTCTGGAAGAATCGGCTTACCCACTTGACTCTTGTCATCTTCATCTCCCAAATAAAGTCTTTCAGCTCTTTATTAATTGCTACCCACAACGTCTCTTCTGGTTGAAAACATATGCCTGATGTGTATAAGACTAAAGGGACTAAATACATTTTAACTGCTTGTATCTTACTATCCATATCCATATAACAAAGCTTCAATTTTCTCGGTTTTTGTATTATCTTTTGTTTAGTCTCTTCCCACATATCCTTAGCTGCCACACTAGAATAATTTTTAATCCGTACTCCTAAATATTTCATTTTCTCATGTCCCCATAAATATGGGTATTCCTGAACCTGTTCATGTGTGGGTACATAATTTACAGCTATCGCCTTTGTTTTAGCTTCACTAATGTTTTATCCTGAAAAGATCTGAAACTGTCTCAAAATGTTCCACAACACTGTAATGTCTTTTTCTGGTTTTGTCAGGCACAAAATAATATCATCTGCAAATAAATCCAGCTTTTCTTGACTACCATGCCAATTATATCCTTGAATTTCTGAATCCCTTATTTTCTTTGCCAATGGTTCTAAATATAATGCAAATAATAAAGGGGAAAGAGGATATCCCTGCCTGGGTCCTCTGCTCAAGCAGAAATTTTCAGAGAGGACTCCACCCACTTTAAGTTTCACCTCTGATACCTCATATATTCTCGTAATCAACCTTATAATTTTTTTAGGAAATGCAAATGCTTACATTGCCATGCTCATAACATCCCAGCTTACTCTGTCCAATGCTTTCTCTGCATCAAGACCTACCAAAGCAATGGTATTTTCTTACATTCTGCTTCCCTCTGGATCATCAACATTCTGTTAATGTTCTCAAATGTTTGCCTTCCCTCTACAAAACCACATTGTTCCATATCTGTCAGATTTGGCATTACTTTGCCATTATTTTATCCATTATAGACAAGGACACTTTATAATCATGGTTTAGTATTGAAATGGGCCTATATGAAGCTGGATCTGATGGATCTTTACCCTCTTTAGGTATTGCAGCTATCACTACTTTTTTCAGGACAGTGGTACTTCTCCTCCTTTTAAGATACTGTTAAATAAAACCTTCCAGATCTTTATCGGTTTTTTCCCTCCTTGCTTCCAAACCTTCACATGAATACCATCTATTCCTGGGGACTTTCCTGTAGATTGGTTATACATCACCATTTTTATCTCATCTCCTCTTATCCTAACTATTAGTAATTGAGCCTCATCTACCTCTAACCGTGACATATTGAATTCCTCCATAAACATTTCCATTTTGTACTTTTTCATTGATTTTCATATTTGTCTGCTTTATAGAGACTCTCATAGAATTTTTTAAATATGTCTAATACCTCTACAGGATCTCTTGCTACCTTCTTTGTTATAGGCTCCCTAAGTTTGATGACAGCTCTTTCTACTTTCTGTTGCCTGAGTCATTGCGCTAAAAGTTTTTGTGCTGTAGTGTTATCAAAAAATAGTTGCTTAACAGCAATGTTTCTAAGCTTGTGCATATTATTGAGGTAATCCCTTATTTTCTGCCTATCATTCTGCAGTTGATCCTCTTCTTGTTCTGCAAAATTCCCCCTATTCTTCAACACTTTAATATTTGTCAGTACCTCTAAATAACTCGTTACTTCTTAACTATAGTTCCCTTTCTTTTATTTCCATCCTGTTTCTAAACTCCACCTTAATTTTATCCCTCTCCTTAGCTATATTTTCAGAAGAAATTTCTATCCTCTCTAATAGTTCCTGAATAATCTGCATTGCTCATTCCTTAAATTTCTTTCTTTTCAACATATAGGTGTGAAAGTGCCAATGTTGCATTTTTATTTCATTACCCTATATTTTTATTTTAGCTATTATTGGTGCATGATCTGAAATAGTTATTGGGTGGGTATCAAGACCTTCAATTAAAAGCACGTGTTCTTGTGAAATGTAAATTCTGTCTAGCCTAGCCCAGTTTTTATATCTTGGGGAATAATATGTAAATTCACTCTGAACTTCTATTACTGAATTCAGATCTTCCATGCCAAATATTTCTATAAATTTCTTTAAAAATCTACCTCCTTTGTTATATTTTTCCTTCTAGCCCCCCCCCCCAGACACATCTTCACTGCTGCAAATCAAATTCCAGTCCCCATGTATAAGTAATATTCCTTGCTGAAAACTGATTACTTCTCCCAGAATTTTCTTAAGCTCCATTATAGCAGTTTTACGTGGAATGTAAATATATGCCAGTGTAATCATCATCCCTTGCCAGTAGCCCTTTAGCACTACAAATCTGCCATTGTCTTTTTTATCATCTTCTATCACTACTGGAGCTCCTCTTACAATTAATATAAATACTCTTCTATTTCTTTGTCCCAGGTATTCTACTGAATAACCACCCTGAAAACCTTTCTTTATCAAATTCACATGTTCAGTTCTTTCTAAGTGTGTCTCCTGTAACATGGCCATTTGCACTCTACACTTTTTAATATAGTTCACTACTCTTTCTTGTCTGTATTTATCTGTAAGGCCATTTACATTTAAAGACATTAAAGAAAGCATCATTGTTTTAAAAAGTTATTATTCCCACCTTTTATGTATAACACCTTTTTTTGTTAAATGCATAGTTCCAGCTTTTATGTTATATGCATGCATTGTTTTGCAGGTTGAACTTTTATACAGTTGTTTCTTGTCATAAACATTTGTGCCTATGTCACATCTTATAAAACTTTTTGTTTTATTGAAAGCCCTCAAACAACAAAACAAACACACCCCAATACTCCCATAAAACCTATTAACTTAATACTAACACAGAAAACTATGTACACCTTCAAATATTGAAGTTTTGCCCTCCTAATAGGAACAAAAGTCCCAAACTGACAGCCACACTCACAAACTTATGTTAACCTAAAAGAAAGGTCATCCATGCTAAGACACATGGTGGAGCCTGTGCTTCTACTAACTGCTGATTGCTTTTATCTTATCTTTATAGCCCTTCCAGCTGGGAAAACCCTTAATGTTTTCAGGGACTATTAACTACCTTGGGAAAGCCCCTGAATGCTTTCAGAGAACATTATCTACTCTGGGAAAACCACTGAATGCTTTCAGAAAAATTTGTCTCCTAGCCAATTTCTTCCCTTTTTCTTTTCCACAGCCAGTCATTCTCCACCAAACTATAGCCAGTTTGTCTTTATCAGATTGCCTCCATGGAGACATGAGAACCAGGCAGCCAGTTTCTCTTTATTAGATTGTTTCCATGGAAACATGAAGACCAGCTGCAGAATTGTTACTCAGCATACATGTATTTGCTAGAAAAAAGCCTCATAATATTCAACATTCTTTTTCATTTACTTGCTCTGTCTTAAAACCTATTACTAAATCAATCTAAGGTCTTTAATCCAGTTATTTCCTCATGCAAGAATGAGAAAAAGCACATTAATCTTGCTTTTATCATGCTTTTAACCAGGCCTTTTTATACATTGCAGTGTTTAGATTTCTTAAAACTGAGCAAGAAGACAGAGGGAGGAAGGAAGAAAAAAAAAGAACAGCAGCATCTGTTTACAATCCCCATTACACTTAAAAATAACTGAAAAAAATAACATTACATCATAGCATGTAAAGAAAACCATGTCACAAAACTGGTACTATTTAAGAAAAAAAATCTTTATTTAAAGTTAACTTTCTCCCTTCTCTTCCCTTCCCCAAAGCACTTTTCCGAACATTAATGACATGAAGTAGGACATATGTTTTAGAGTTCCCACAAGTCCAGAAAACTCTGAAAAAGTCCAGTATTTCCAGATTTGCTTGTTATGTCATATTTCACACATATAATTACTGCATTGTAACCCCATATTAGGTTACTGGTTTTATTACTGTTCATCTCTGAAATCCTGTCTCTGCTTCATTTCCAATGCACTCTCAATTCTTCTAGTCAACTCTCATGCTGCCTTCCTTCTCTCCAACATTTTCCATTGAAAATTTTGAAAAGGTTTCACAGGCACAGTCCATCTGTGGTTTATTAGTACCATAAGAACAAGAAGCAGAATCTTTTTCTGTTTCACAACTTACTTTTTGTTGGACAAACTTTTGTATTTCCTCCTTAGCATGTACTTCATCAAAAAATGATGTTGTTGTCCCTCCAGGAAAGAATACATTGAAGACAGCTGGGTATAGCAGTTTGAATCTCACAACTGCATCTCGACATTCCCTGAATAGTGGAATAACTTTGCTCCTCTTCTGTCTGGTGTAGAATGAGTAATCATTATCCGCAAACACTCTGTTGTCTCTTACTTGTAGTACTTTGTCTTTCTGCCACAGTTTTGTCAGAATCATCTCCTTCTGCTGGTAGGATTGCATCTTTGTTATTAAAGGTCTAGGTTGCTTTCTTATAGCTAGGTTTGGAGCATACACATGATGTGCCCTTTCAACTAACAACTCCTGCTGTGGAATACCAGTTCAGTTGTTTATTTGTGCTTTCATAAAATTAATGCAGTCTGTTCCTTTCAACTTCTCTGTTATAGCTGAAAATATCAGGTTTTCTCTTTGTGCTCTGTCCCCTAATTCTATTATTTTTTTAAACATCTCATCCTGAGCAGTCTCATATTCAGCCAGCCTTTTCTTTCTTTCAGCATTTGATTTTTGCAGCTTTATCATCTCATTTGAATATTCCATTTTCCCATCCTTTTGTTGTTTGTGTTGATATACTCCATCAATGTTTTATTTAGTTTAACCAGGTCTATATGCAGTTGTCTTGTATCTACCTGTAGGTTACTGGAAGTCATGTCATAAGGTTGCTTTGCTTTTTGCTGAACAGCTGCAGAACTTTCCCCAGTTAGTGTTTCTTCCTCACTTTTTGTAGCTGATTTTTCCAGGTCTTCTATATTTTTTATTCCTGGCATCCAGGCAGTGCACTTACTACCCACCTACTGAAATTTACCCTTAAATACAAGTCTACTAGCCTCTCCTGCTGAGTTTCTGTTTTCACACTGGGAGAGCTAGAAATAAGCTGTTACTCAATGTGCAGCCATCTTGGAAGTCACCTTCACTGCAAGACATTCTCTCAATCAAAAACAATCTTTAACTACTTGGAAGTCACCTTCACTGCAAGACATTATCTCAATCGAAAACAATCTTTCTTTAACTAAGGTACATGAGAATAAAGAAAGGAGATTTTGCTGATGGGGATGACTGCAATTAGAGGTACGGAGAATAGACAAGAGTGTTCTAGAATTTACTGGAGAAAACTGTCAAATGAACTATGGTATAAGGAGCAAATAACTAGAGAGAGAAAGGCGATAGAATGGGAAGAGGCCAAGAAGACATTTGAACTGCAGGTTACAGACTGCCTTCCCTGTCAGGGACCGAATCAGAGTATAGGCAAAGAGAATGTGATGGGGGATCCTAAGTGAAAAACATGTTCTTGTACAATTTTTAGTTGAAACTAGAACAGAAACAGCTGTTATAAAAGGGTAATTAGTAGGACACATAAAATACTGCACAATAAATATAGGAATCAATCAAAGGAGGATAGAAACTATTGGGAAGAGAGATTGGATAAGCAATTTACAAGGAAACAATGGGAGGACATATGTATGGCTCCCGAATTTGCAACAAAGTCTAGAAGATTTAGTATTTTTTATTTGAAAGTGTTTGTATAGGCATTTTTATACCCCAAGTAGACTATAAAGAATTTTTTTCCTCAGATAGATGGCAAATGTTGTCAGTGTGATATGGAAGAAAGATATAACAGTGGGCATATGTTTTGGGGGTTTAATGAGTTGGTAGACTTTAAAATTCCCTGCAGGATACTATATCAGAAACACTGGGTGAGTAAATGGGTGTAACTAAGGAAATTATTTTTTTTTTTTGAGCTAGGATACAGGATGTGAACTGCCTAGACATAGTAAAGCTTTAAGTTTAATTCTGGAGACTGCCAAAAAAGCAATTACTAGAAAATGAAAATCAGAGTTTAACCCAGCTGTATTTGAAGTACTAAATATTGTAACAGATAAAAGAACTGGAAGTGGGCTCTTTAGAAAAGGGTAGGATCAAATTACATAGAAACAATGGAAACTGTGGGAACAGTACATGCAGAATAATGTTTTGAAGGAAGAATGAGATTTAAGGGAAGGCAGGAGCTGATCAATTTATGTAATGTTGGATTGATGATGAGTATACATAATAATATATGTGTTGGGACTTCCAAGATGTCTGCACACTGATCAACAACTGAACTTCAGCTCTCCCAGTGTGAAAAAAGAAAGTGAAAGACAAAGACCAGGATCTCTGTCACTTTTAGTAAATTCAGTTACTGGCTAGCAAGCACACTACCTGGATGCCAACAAAGAATAAACTAAGAGAGCTTGAAAGAAAACCAGCTAGAAATGGTGAAGAGAAAACACTAACTGGAAAGAGTTCTGCAGCTTTTTATTAAAAAATAGTCCAAGTTCTGTCTTTGGTGCAAGACATGGCTTCCAGTAAGCTAGAGGAAAATATAAGTCAAATATGTTCAAGCTGATTAAAATAAATGAAACACTGAATGAGTATGTCAACTCAAATAACAAAAAGATGGAAAAATGTAAGAAGCTTTAAACAGCTAGATGACCTGACAAAAATGAAGAAAGGGCCGGCTGAGTATGAGACTGCTCAAGAAGAGATGGTTCAAAAATGGTAGAATTAGAGGACAGAGCACATAGAGAAAATAAGGGATTTTTGACTGTACCAGAGAAACTAGAAGGAACAGACTGTATTAATTTTATGAAGGCCCAAATAAACAACTGGATTGGTAAGATGGAAACCTACAAGCAGAAAGAGTTGATCCTGACAAAACTGTGGCAAAAGGGCAAATTACTAGAATTTGGGGGCAGCAGATTGTTTGTGGAACATGGTTATTCCCTGTAGACTGGGCAGAAAAGAAACACATTTATTCTAGCATTCAGGGAATGTTGAGAGGTAGGTAGGTAGGTGTGAGTTTCAAGCTGCTGTATCCACCTGTCTTTAGAATATTTTCTCTTGGAAGATCAAAGTCATTTTTTGATGTAGGACAAGATAAGGAGGAAATACAAAGTTTAGCCAACAAAAAGTGAGTCCTTCGGTAACGGTTCTACCACTTTTCTTCAATTTACACATGAATTTAATATGGATGAAATACATTTTTTGGATCTAAATATTAAGAAGGATTATACAAACAAAATACTTGTATCTAGTATATACAGAAAAGCATGTTTTTCAAATTCTTACCTCCACTATTATAGCAATCATCCCCCATTACAGAAGCGAAACATCATTAAGGGACAAATGGTCAGAGTGGCCCGGATGACTACAAGATACAGTGATTTGATTACTGAATTAGATTATGTACATAAATTATTCTTAGAGAGGGGCTACCCTAAATCTATTATTATCCCCCTAAAACAGGAGGTTATTAAGGGATGGGGGACTAAATATATCCCTTTACTTAATACGGAGGTTAGGCTTGACTACAATACTCCAGACGTTAATTTAAACTCTAATACTCAAGTAGTTTCCAATAAGTTTCTAGATACACCTTTTTTTGTTACAACATACAATGCCAATACTAATTTAATAAGAAAAGCAATCAACAAGACATGGGACATTTTTAAAAGTATGCCTAATACTTTAGGTATATTTGACAGGCACTTATGCTACAGTTTTAGAAGGGGGCCAAACCTCAAAACTATTTTTGAGATGAATAATCAAGAGATGGACACTAAGAAAAAAGGTACGTTCCGATGAGGGAGATGCCCCCAATGTACATTTATTGCCAATACAGAGGAAATATTACTACCCACTATTTCAATTACACTAAGAGGGAAATATTATGGTACATGTTACACTAGTGGAGTAGTATATTTGGCCTACTGTACTTTATGATGGGGTTACTATGTGGGCAAGACAGAAAGACATCTACGTAGGAGAATTTATGAACATATGTACAACATCAATAGGAAGAAGGAAACCAATGCCCTATACCGGTGCACACAAATTTGCAAGGAGGCAAATTTTAAATTTTGGATCCTGGAAAAGTTGCCCAAAGACAACAGAGGAGGGGATTGGGAAAACCAGCTTAGTTATAGGGAACCTATCTGGCAATTGAGGCTGGACTCCAACACACCCCCAGGATTGAATGACCATATATCACTTTTACCGGCCCTAAAACTAAGAGCCACCAAAATTAAAAGAAAAAGCATAAGATAAAACAATTAAATGAGAGTTTCTTTTTAAAAAAATAACAGTGAATATTATTTACCACTGTTTTTTAATTTAAATTTTTCTCATGTAATATAACAATTTAATGTGTAATGTTCAACACCAACACTATATATATATATATATATATATATATATATATATATATATATTTTTTTTTTTTTTTCATGTATACAAAATAAACATCATTTACAGATACATACACACTCAGTAAATCAAACTGACTGTTTTGTTTTATACACAATTCACAAGGCATCACTTTTTAACCTCAATTTTACATTTTTTTGTTTAATAAAGTCCTTTTGAGGACATTAAGTGGTTTTTAGTATATATATTCTTCTTGTTGTTGGATTTTTTATCTTAAACACCTGGCGCATGTATTGAACTATTTGTATCAAATTATTTAAATTGATTTATTATTGGTTATTTATGCTGCCTTTTATACAAATATATTACATGTATACATTTGTTGAATGGACAAAATTATTACAGTTATTACACTATGTTTCTTTAAATGTATGTCCTTGGAATTAAGGATTTAATTGAGTCAATTAACTTCATGGTATATATGTGAGTTTGTAACAATGGCAGTTTATTCTGATGAAGTTTCCATTTTATGGAAATGAAAGCACTTAATAAATTCTTTGTACTTCGCCATTAAATTCTTTGGTGGTTCGAACATTATTTGGACTTAAGAATTTGCTTAACATCTGTTTATCTGCTTCAAGTGTTTTGTGGGACAGCCTTCATTGGTTCCTGTGCAACGGAGATACTATGCATACACCAACTAATGATTGGTAGGTTGATGCTTTATACAGTTTTTTCTTATCATCATTTGAATCTATATCACATTTTATGACCTCTTGTTTAATGAAAACCCTCAAAAAAAACCCCAGAACAGTCCCATAAACTGTTAACTTAATACAAATGCAAAATGATATACATGTTCAAATAATGAAGCGTATCCATCTTAATAGGATAAATTCTCCCAAAAAGATGACTGCAAACACCTGCATTTACTAATTTCAAGTTGAAGTTATCAATACTAATATGCATCTTACTACCTGTACTTCTACTTACACTAATTGTTGTCTTTTTTATCTTTACACCCTCCCAGCTGTGAAAAACAACTTGCATGTTTTCAGAAAAGATAATTTTTAGCCTTTTTATTGCCTCACATTCAGCTTCCATGAAAAAAAAACAGAAAAAATGTAGCCCTCAACTACAGGCTTCTAAAGACTTCTTTATCTGGTTTTGTGCTATGTGGATTTGTGATTTTATATAGACTTCTAAAGACAACCTGAAACATTTATTGCTAAAGGAAAACTTTTCATTATATTCAGTGTTATCTTGTTTACTTGTTTCCATTTAAAACCTGTTGTTACATTAATCCAAGGGTCTTAATCCTTATGTTCACCTATGCAAAAGTAAGATAAAACATATCAACTCTACCTATATTATGATTTGTAACTTAAAAATGCTTTTGTCTAGCCATTTTCTCTTTTTGCATTGTAACACATACCTTTCTTAATACTAAAAAACAAAATAGAAATAAAGAAAGAAAAAAGGCATCTGATTACTTTAGTATCTGTATCACATACAGCTAAACATGCTTTATTATAAAGCATGCAATTTATATCATGAAAAGTTTCACAGAAATATTAAGAGCAGAAATTGTTTTACTTGCAGTTACCTTCTTGCTTCCTCTTCCCTTCCTCTAAGTGTCCTTCCAAACATTAAATGAAATGAAGTGAGACAAATCCCATTCATTTCCCCAAAAGTTTAACAAAGTCACCAAAAGTCCACTCTTTCCATTTTTTCTTGTATAGCCATATTTCACAAATGTGACTGACTCTTTGCAGTCTCACATTTATTCACTAATTTCAGTGTTGCTGGTCTTCTTCATGTTCATCTCCATCTCTCAACTCTAGACTCCTGTTCAATTCCAATGTACTCCTGATTTTTCTGTTCAACTCCTGTACTTTTCTCTGTCTCTCAATCATTTTCCTTTGGAAAAATGAAAAAGGTTTCTCTGGCAAAGTATCTCCATGTGCTTTATTATCAGAAGAATGATAAGTAGAGTCCCCTTCTGTATAATGACTCACTTTTTGTTGGCTAAACTTTGTATTTCCTCCTTATCTTGTCCTACATCAAAAAATTACTTTGATCTTCCAAGAGAAAATATTCTAAAGACAGGTGGATACAGCAGCTTGAAATTCACACCTACCTACCTACCTCTTAACATTCCCTGAATGCTAGAATAAATGTGTTTATCTTTTGCCCAGTCTACAGGGAATAACCATGTTCCACAAACAATCTGCTGCCCCCAAATTCTAGTAATTTGCCCTTTTGCCACAGTTTTGTCAGGATCAACTCTTTCTGCTTGTAGGTTTCCATCTTACCAATCCAGTTGTTTATTTGGGCCTTCATAAAATTAATACAGTCTGTTCCTTCTAGTTTCTCTGGTACAGCCAAACATCCCTTATTTTCTCTATGTGCTCTGTCCTCTAATTCTACCATTTTTGAACCATCTCTTCTTGAGCAGTCTCATACTCAGCCGGCCCTTTCTTCATTTTTGTCAGGTCATCTAGCTGTTTAAAGCTTCTTACATTTTTCCATCTTTTTGTTATTTGAGTTGACATATTCATTCAGTGTTTCATTTATTTTAATCAGCTTGAACATATTTGACTTATATTTTCCTCTAGCTTACTGGAAGCCATGTCTTGCACCAAAGACGGAACTTGGACTATTTTTTAATAAAAAGCTGCAGAATCTTTCCAGTTAGTGTTTTCTCTTCACCATTTCTAGCTGGTTTTCTTTCAAGCTCTCTTAGTTTATTCTTTGTTGGCATCCAGGTAGTGTGCTTGCTAGCCAGTAACTGAATTTACTAAAAGTGACAGAGATCCTGGTCTTTGTCTTTCACTTTCTTTTTTCACACTGGGAGAGCTGAAGTTCAGTTGTTGATCAGTGTGCAGACATCTTGGAAGTCCCAACACATATATTATTATGTATAATCATCATCAATCCAACATTACATAAATTGATCAGCTCCTGCCTTCCCTTAAATCTCATTCTTCCTTCAAAACATTATTCTGCATGTACTGTTCCCACAGTTTCCATTGTTTCTATGTAATTTGATCCTACCCTTTTCTAAAGAGCCCACTTCCAGTTCTTTTATCTGTTACAATATTTAGCACTTCAAATACAGCTGGGTTAAACTCTGATTTTCATTTTCTAGTAATTGCTTTTTTGGCAGTCTCCAGAATTAAACTTAAAGCTTTACTATGTCTAGGCAGTTTACATCCTGTATCCTAGCTCAAAAAAAAAAAAAAAATTTCCTTAGTTACACCCATTTACTCACCCAGTGTTTCTGATATAGTATCCTGCAGGGAATTTTAAAGTCTACCAACTCATTAAACCCCCAAAACATATGCCCACTGTTATATCTTTCTTCCATATCACACTGACAACATTTGCCATCTATCTGAGGAAAAAATTCTTTATAGTCTACTTGGGGTGTAAAATGCCTATACAAACACTTTCAAATAAAAAATACTAAATCTTCTAGACTTTGTTGCAAATTCGGGAGCCATACATATGTCCTCCCATTGTTTCCTTGTAAATTGCTTATCCAATCTCTCTTCCCAATAGTTTCTATCCTCCTTTGATTGATTCCTATATTTATTGTGCAGTATTTTATGTGTCCTACTAATTACCCTTTTATAACAGCTGTTTCTGTTCTAGTTTCAACTAAAAACTGTACAAGAACATGTTTTTCACTTAGGATCCCCCATCACATTCTCTTTGCCTATACTCTGATTTGGTCCCTGACAGAGAAGGCAGTCTGTAACCTGCAGTTCAAATGTCTTCTTGGCCTCTTCCCATTCTATCGCCTTTCCCTATCTAGTTATTTGCTCCTTATACCATAGTTCATTTGACAGTTTTCTCCAGTAAATTCTAGAACACTCTTGTCTATTCTCCGTACCTCTAATTGCAGTCATCCCTATCAGCAAAATCTCCTTTCTTCATTCTCATGTACCTTAGTTAAAGAAAGATTGTTTTCGATTGAGATAATGTCTTGCAGTGAAGGTGACTTCCAAGTAGTTAAAGAAAGATTGTTTTTGATTGAGAGAATGTCTTGCAGTGAAGGTGATTTCCAAGATGGCTGCACATTGAGTAACAGCTTATTTCTAGCTCTCCCAGTGTGAAAACAGAAACTCAGCAGGAGAGGCCAGTAGAAAATGTGATGAAATTGTGGTGATAAATGAGGTGAAAACTTTGATTCACAACAGACATATACATGGTAAATCAAACCTTAATACAGAAGAAAAACTAACTTTGGATGAAATTAAACACCAACACCCACATATCAGGACTATGAAACCTGACAAAGGGGGTGGGGTGGTGCTAATAAACAATTGGTCGTATACAGCAAAAATGATGGAAATTTTAAATTGGCATGGTAGGTATACAATTATTTCTAAAAATGAATTGAATATAGCCTGTCACAATACTGACATGACCATAGAAGACAATTTAATGCAAGGTTTAATTGATGAAAGACTTTACAGATTTTTTAAAGTAGAAAAGCCGTTCTTATCTACTATGTTTGGTATTCCTAAGACATACAAGAGTATAGATGATCCACCGTTGAGACCTGTTGTGACATCTGAAGGCTCTAAAACATAACCTTTAGATATTTACATAGACACAAAATTAAAACCTTTCTACAGATTATATACACACATTTTAATTGATTCTTGGGATCTACTAAGGAAACTAAACCAATTGTCCTTTCAAACTGATTATTCATTTTTGACTATAGACGTTAAAGATCTTTTCTCTGTGATTCTGCATGGCACATGACTTGAATGGTTTGAACACATGTTAACTGAGTTCAAATTTTTGAATAACAATGAGTTTAGACTAATTCTGGAAAACATAGAATTGGTCTTAAAGGGGCACTATCTCATTTCAAAAATCAGTAGCTTGCTAGAGTGCTTTGTTTACATTTCAGTGCTGTGTAAGTCACCTGATCAATGAGAGGCAGGATTTTCACACAAGCTCTTTAGCATACTGTAGGTCAGATTTCACAAACTTCAGTGGGGGATGGTCATTCTCTGCAATCTTTACAGTTTGTCCTTTTGTTTTTATCTTCCCCCACCCATAGGCTACTACATTGGCTGACTGACTGGTTTAGCCTCATCCAGAGATACAGTCCAATCACACTCAGATCTGCAGCCTTTGTAGCAGTGACATTACATCTCCTTTAGTATGTGCTTGTTTTTCTGTAAAACTTAGTGCAATGATTATCCCAGCCTAGTCAATTGTATTTGTTTCATGCTTGTTGATACATGCCCTTCTCCCTTAGCTGGTAATTGTTTTTCATATGGTCTGCAGTAGTCTTGCTTATTCGTGCATGTACTAATGCAGACATGCCTTTATAAAGACAGTTTCCCTCATTCTGCACAACAGCACTGGTTTGGGCAGTTACAACCTGCAAACAAACCCAGTGAATTGCAAATGTGCTTAGACTATAAAACCAGACAATCTTAGACCATTTGAAAAAAAAGTCATGTCACACATATTACAAATAAAATTATGTTAGTGCACTATAAGTATTTTCCCAGTAGCTAAAGCCCTTCAGCAGTCAGCAACTGTCTGTATAAAACTGATTGCATCCACCTGCATTTTTTTTTTCATCCCTCCAGTGTGGTGTAATGTTTAGATCTTTCACTCCTTTCCTGAACATTTGTCTGAAGTAGAGTTACACTGGTTACCATTTGAAAGTTGAGGTACATCTACTCTCTATATTTCCGTATATATTTTAATATCTCTGTGCATAAGTATTTATAAAGTATGTAATCTAAGTTTTTATTTATTTAGTTGTAAAGCCACGTCCTTCTTATGTCTTATTGACCGAATTCCAGTTCAAGGCATTATTGAATGTGTGTCAAATTTCTAAATGCTACATATCTGATGATGTGTGTATTTTATTAAAATTAAGTCTGCAGTGGACATAACTGTTCTAGCGGTATACTTCAGTCTTATTATCACACTTCTCATTACTTTTCTCCAATGTTCCTCTTTTGTGACTTGGCTGTGTTGATGACACCATTTAACCCCCTTATCAAGATGGAAATAGATATTAATTGAAGTAAAAACATGCATGTGTTAGGTGTTTATCATATTGATTGCTATTGTTATTTACAGTGTACTTACTGTATATATTTGTCTTTATAGATCCACATATATTTGTATGTCTATACGCACACACACACACACACACACACACAATCAGACACAAATGTGTCTCCCAATTTAATGTCTTTGTTTATGTATGCAGATGTCTATATGCCTATATGTGGGGTATGTTGGTGGATATATACATCTATACATGCATACAGTCATACAATGGCATGCAGAAGGTATTTTCACTAAGGTGACAGTACAGCTTCTAATAGCATTCATGTCACTGACATTTTTTTGCTAGTTTTACAAATTTTTTTTGCATTTGTCTTATGCCACTAGAAAGTATTATTAAAAGTGTGACTCAAACTACAAGAAATACACACCCATACATAAAGAAGCTAGAGTATAAACACCACACACACCACAACACCACAACACATAACAACATGTTCAGCACAAAAACACTCAACCACTCAAGACAGACACACACACACAACAGATACCCATATGCACCACACACCATACCAAAAAACATATATGACACATGACATGCAAACAACACCACATAGGCATACAGAATCACATACCATACAATTGATAGTCCACACACCAATATACACACACACCAGACCATACCATAACCAGTAAGGCCTTCACACCATATGATTTGTATTATTCATACAAGTATTATTTCAGTCACACAGCAATGAAAAAGATTGACACACACATATGTTACTCACAGACAGGATATGTTGTTTGTCCACACACATTATTTATATCCCACAGGTATGAATATGATCACACAACAGGTACAGCCATTGACACTCAATCAACACCCATGATGTCTCATGCAAGACACTGTCTTATTGACTGTTACAAATGAAGCAGACACTGAATGAAGACCATATTGATCTCTCTGATGACTGTATGTCCATAGATGTGATTGTCACACATGCAGCTGTCTGGCATACAGAAAGAAAATGATTGCATATTATTTGCCTTGACCTGCAGTCTGTCACACTGGGATCATAGCCTCCATAGCTGGGAACCTGACTCCCATGGAACCAATATGATGTTTTACATGGGCTTTTCTTTATCTGTCTAAACATGGCTGCCTCCTCATGCCACCCATTCTGCCCTTCAGGTCCTATTGTCTTAACCAGTGAACGTATTTCCAACCAGCTCTCTTTACAGCTGGCAAAAACATTTACAGTACTCAATGACTTTGTCATTCAGCTAATCATGTCTAGCACTCATCTCAAAGGATTCATACTTGGTCAATATATATACACCCAACTTATATCAGACAAAGTCAAAGCTTATCTGGTTCAAATCACACTTAAAGTGCACCTCACCTTGTGGCACATCAACATCATGCACCCAAGAGACTTTACCAACAATTGTCAGACACAGACACCAATGGGCTTCAAAGACATGCCAAAGACAGAGACACTTCAAGATTCATTAAAGACAGACACACCCCATTTGCCAACCAACAGCATGATGATCAACCCAAACTGCCACCATGCAAACTACTATTATAACCCCCCCCATATCAAATAATACAGACTCAACCAATTGCCAAAATTTCAGGTATTTAAGATTCATAAACCAGACCTAAATTACCAAACCCCATTTCCCACCCCAACACTATGGGAAAAAATATCTCACCACCCATGCCAAATTCATTCATAAAAGAGTTCCACAAACCAATTCATTTTTCTTCACTCAGTCCACCCATCACTCATAAGAGGCCCATCAAAACCAGCCATTTCCCTATACTCTGTTTCATACAGACTCCTTGAAGGTGATCTGTGTCTGGCATACAGTGCAATCTCACACCCTGCATTCATGGTATTGCGGCATATCCAAAAATCAAGCTCCACTATAACCCCTACGCACCACCTCACCCTGGTCTGTCATGTCAATAGGATTTGTTGGCATGACAGATTTGTGTACCACACACTGCCCTATCAGTGGAATACACTACCTCTCCACATCAACCACACTACCTCATTATCACTTTTTAAGTGCGACCTTGATAACTGTATGAGAACCAAAAAATACACCCCTGGCATTCCACATGTGTCCCTGGTGTGCAGGGTCTTTTGTTGCTGGCTTGTCTAAACATCTGCTAAACTATTGGCTAGGCTGATAAGGGCCTCAGTACCAATAGCCTGGTAACTTATTACCATCCTATTCTGAATTCGAATAGGCACTGAGTCATGTCCTTCAACAGGAGCATACTCTTGATTGCTCTGAGATCTAGAGTATGTATCATGGACCATACAATAATGACCTCCTATGACCCTATGAGGTAGGGTAATTTCTTCTTGAAAAACATCACCAGATCCATGAAAGAAGGCAAATCTGTGGATACAATCGACCATCACTTTGCACGGTCCCACATTGGGACATCAGTGATAAACTCTCCAACACTGAATATCATCTGCTGTGTTCTCAGGCAGGTTACTAACTGTTTTACCGACAGATGACACTCGGTGAAAGTACGTTAATTTACCTCAATCAGCCGGCCTGTTGATATTATGTTGGTTCCACAGGAGTCAGTGCCGGCTAAAGGAATCGGCTGGAAATCATAACTCCTCTGTGTGTTATATAGCATGGTGCTTCTTCACCGTTGAGCTGAAATCTACACTGCTTGGTCATAGGTGGCTACGCTTCCCACTGGTCCCTTCTACTCCATGCCTAGTATACATGTGTGACCTGACCTTATTCAATCTAATAGATAACGACCAGGTATGTTTCAAATGTGCTTTTTGCATATAAGATACCTACGCCAACAAAAACATCAGTTTCTTGATCAATCTATTTCTATGAACCATCTCATTTCACTGTCATTATAAGATCATTACTATTTACTACTGATGACACCAATTGTTATACTACCATTAGTGTGTAGAGATATCTCTCAACTGCACATGTTGTCCATGTCAACACGGTACAGTTTAGCTTTACACACTGTGCTACTTACCATTTTAAGTTCCATTACAGTATCGACTACATATATACCCATAACACATTACCAGTAGCTAAATATTTTATTGTTTATTTTAATAAGTTACAACAACTATATGTGGACTGTGTCTCCGAGATACCATCAACTCCAATTATGTTTCAAATCATTAGCTTTATCACCCTTATGTTTTAATTCATCTGCTTGTTACTGGATTTGTTGGTTTGTTTACTTCTTTCTTTCAGCTGGATTACCATGCAAGAAGATGGCTCACAGACCTTATAGACTCAAAACCCTAGACACAAACAGAAAATTATAAATGGAGCACAGATTAATGCCACATTCTGAAAGCATGTCAAACAGTTAGGCAAAATGCAGTAGTGTAAATCGATCAAGAAGCTAGTCGACGCTATATAACAAATGCAAATGAAGTGAAACGGTAACTACATCATTGCCAGCAAGCATGGCATTATTGTTCAAGCTGTCATTTTTGTATGGATCTACATATGTAAAATCTATACATATCTATAAGCTATTTAAAATACTGCATATGTAAAGAAGAGAAGGATCTTTTTTGTTACTGTTATGTTTTTTTTTTGTAGGGATGTGGTGAGAGAGGCCATGCAGGCATTGCAAGCGAAAGAGCGAGATGCTGACGACCGGAAGAAAAGTAAACAGATCATCCGCTGTTGGGCCCCCGAACGGGAACAGCTGAAACAAGTTCATGAGGATGATGAGGAATACTGTGCAATGGTGCTCTTTCAAATAACGAGTCTGTATTATACACATCTTGCATTGTTGTGATTTTTCAGCAGATTGTCTCTTTGTAACAAAATATCTAAGTTGCGTTTAATTGCAATTCACACACTTTCAATGTCAACCTGTAACCTTATATAAAACAAAAACTCGAGATGCATAGATATTACAGTTATGAAACAGGTCATTAAATAAAACTATGACTTCACCTGGGACCATGTGTGTCTGCTTGATTGCTTCTTTTCGAAAATAAATCAAACATCTATTAGCAATGGAATGTGTCTGTCTGTTGACTAACTTATGAATGTATAGAGTCATACTGGTGAGTTAAAAACAAAAAAATGCCCTGTATTGTAAAGGAATATGCATGCAATAAAATACTGTTATTTACTTGGGATTTCAAGACATTACAATTGTAAGTGAGGCCATATCTCTCACCCTTATAGCCCAGAGATAAAGGCCTTGTCATAAGTATTTCATTGCCTAAAGTAGTTAACAATGCACAAGATAGCGTAGACAACATTAACTTTACTCAAAAGTCTCACATAACAGCAGTAAGGTACAAGCAGAAGACAAAGTCCATGAGAGTCTCAGATGATGACTTACTTCCCAGCAAATACCCTCTACCACTTACACCCCCCCCAGTGTTATTAAAGAAATAAAGAACTCTTACTCACTGCTCACTTCACAGCTAAACACACTACAGCAATCAGCCCTCATTACATCCAGGGGTGCCTGCTATATGGTTGGCAAACTGACCACTCAGACACACTACAATGTCTGCTCAGCCACAGCCTCCAGGCAGACCTCATCCCTAGGCAATGCAGTACGTAAAATTTCATCCCACTACGTACAGCTGTCCCATGAACAGAGGCGGGCAAGTATGGACCCACAAGTTGCACTAGTCTTAAAAACAAGGGCATGGAAAAAGTGATCGTGGCTCTAATAAATACACAGGAAATATTCAACTAATGCACCCATCCCATTTGGCTTTGGTCAAGGGTAGGTCGCACCTGCTAAACCCATTGGACTATGTTCACTAGGGCCACTTGAGCCATGGGTGATGGACAACAACTGTTTACTGCCACCTCCAGCTGGCAAAGTCATTCAATATACTACCTTACTTAGGTATTATACAAAAATTCAGGAAAAAGACAACCACAAGTGTGACAGAAATATACAGGAGTACAGTTTATAAATTTCTTTGGGTATGGACCAATATGTTACATACACTTCTTGTAAAAGTATTTATAGGCAATCTAAATACAGTGTGTCAGACACCATGGTATACTTTTTATTGCATAGACAAAAATTTCAGTTATAACAGAGGTGCTTATGCGATTGAGCTCCAGATAAATTGTGTGATGTTGAATTATTAGGTGGGTACAGAGCAAGGGCATAGCCTGAATTTTACACAGCTGCCATTTTTTTTTTTTTAATTAGCTAAGACTATGACTCATAGTAAGTTTAGTTGGGAGCGAATTCCAGAATTTGCCAACTACATTTTCATAGCTGGTACTACACATGTCCTACCGACAGTTGCTTACGTTGCATGATGGCAAACATATTGTTAGACTTCCTAGCTCCCAACCACAGCACTCCATGGATTTACTCTCATCATCTCACACAATTGCAATGTTTTTTGTAAGCCTTCGATACAGTCATCTGAATTGTCCACAGTTCCTATCTCCCCTAATTTTTGCAGTCCACTGATTGCTAATATCCAGTCTCATACATATAAGTATCGGCTGTGGTTGTGACATGTACAGCTAACTGACTTTGTGTTGTGCATTACTTTTTATTCCTTCTGTATATTTGGATGTCTTTACTTTGCTCTAACAGACAGTTGTGATCAGTCTACCAACACTTGTAGTCACATGTATAACATTTAAAAAATTCACACTCCTGCTATAAACATGGATATGGATATTTCTTAAGAAACAATACATCTACTCCACTGTGGTGCCTACGTACCTCTGGCTAAAAGAATGCAAATCCTATGTATAATGATCAAAGGGCATAACATTTACTCATGAATAGAGAAACAGCCACCTGCTGTGGTGAAGGCACCACAGAGCTATGCATAATACTTAGCATATGTCTGGCTATTTCATCCCACAGCTTAATCAGCTAAGGTACTTTGAAATTAATGCAGCTACTGATTTTATCTTAATCAGACTTGGTAAAGGGAATCCAGTTTATGCACAAAGTAGGACTCATACTGGTGTAATCCACATTGTTCCTTATAGTGTCTGCATCTCAATGGAGTCCTCAGTCACTCAGTAGCCACTGGGGGTTCATTTCAACTCCAACTGGGTTAAAAAAAAAAAAACGGACTGGTCAACTGGCTACCTGCCATGCTGACTTCATTTGTGTTTCATTGCCTGCTTCTCACCTCTCAAGTTCTGTTTCATATTTCCATTTCACCAAAGGTATCTGTAATGCAACCGGTCTCACACAACAGGGCACCCATATTTCCTGTGTCAAACAGAATTCATTGACAAAACAAGTAACATTGCCTTGGATATGGCTGCATACTTTTCAACATTTGTCACCCTACATGCTGTCATTATTCTTCCACCATAACTTATGTGCCCTATGCATCTGTGTCCCAACAGGTATTGTATTGTACAGCTTCCCGGGTTTGAGATTTGCCAGTGCTCACTATTTGACGCAATGTAATGTAACGTAATGTGCCAACGACAGGTCATCGTTGGTATAACCAAGGCACTGAAGAGGTTATCAGGGACCTAGGGACACAAGTAGACAGTAACCTCTGTTTCGACAATCATGTTGGTAAAGTGGTTAGGAAACCCTTCCACACTGCCCACCTCATCATGAAGGTATTCACATCCAGATCAAGGGAGGTCATTGTTCCCCTGTACTCTTCACTTATTCCACCAATGATTGAATACAATGCCCCATTCGTAATGTATCTTACCTGACACCTCCAGCAATTGGAACGACCCCAAAGATTCCTCACCAAAAGGATAAAGGTGCTCAAAAAAATATCATATGCTGCCCGACTGAAGAAACTACAGCTGTATTCAGTTGCATACCGTCTGCTCAGAGGTGATCTGTTCCTGACATACAAAGCCATGTCCAACCTGGAATTAATGGACATGCTCCACCTCAAAATATAAAAATCAACTAGATCGACGAGAGCAGGGGAATAAAACCTCTACATGGATATAAATAGTATGTGCTGGAGGGACAGATTCATCACCCAGAGACTCCCTATGCTGTGGAACAAAATCCCGGTCCATGTGAGGCAGAGCACCTCACTGTCTCTATTCAAGAGAAATCTTGACCAGTGGATGGGAGATCGTTGGTTTACCCCAGGGATCATGTCTGTGTCACTACTAGATAGAGGCACAGCAGACTAACTAATGGTTATAGTATCCCTCAACCTAAGGGGTGGCGAAAGCCACGCACACTCACGCTATGCTTATAAATGCCCTATGGCAGATAGCCTAGTATGAACCTATGCACCTATGAACCTATGAGGGTCATGAAACCCAGCATTGACATACATAGGTCAAGCTGTACAGGAAGATCCATATCACAGAAGACACACCCATGCATGATTGTAGTCCCAGTACAGGTTAATTGTACAGTCAGACAGTGATTCCCCTCAAGGCAACCTCTGAAGAGTGGATGGCAGATGTGTATGTTTACCCTGGGATCACTGTTACGTCACGGGTGGATGGAGACACACAACACACAACCATATATGGGAGATAACTGTTGAGTTTCACACTCATCCACAAATGTGATGGGCCGCATAGTTCAACATATGGAATGCTCACAGTGGGCATGCTCGCACACTTTGTTAAATGAGACATACATCAGACAACCTGCCATGGTACGCCTGAACTGGGCATGCTCACACACTTAGTCCAAATATCAGTTTTGTACGTGGCCTCACTTTTTTTGCATTTGTATGTGTTAGTCCAGGACAGTACAACAGCATAGCAATCTGCCCAGTCCTCACAGTTAAATGACCACAGAAACATATGTAACGTACTGGATCCCCCACATATACAAACATCAACCACATCTATGTGTGTGCGGGAAATGCCCCTATTAGCAACTGTAAAAATACACTACAGGATGCAGACTCCCCTTTCTAAACACTGATGATGCCAGCACTCTATAAGTATATTACGTGACGTAAAGTTCCCCAGTAATCCGTATAGCGCGCTCTGCTAATGCGTCTGTGTTTAGTGTCATAACATAGTTAGGTAGGGGTTTGAATCCTGAAAATGGAATGTATGTGTGTTACTGTGAGTGGGGTTAGTGTGTGTGCAGAATGCTGTGATTGAAAAGTTCCTTTTGCCAACTGGGAGAACACACTACAGGGTGCACATCCGAAAGGGTACACATCAATCTTCCTAAACACAGATGATGTCAGCACCCTCTAAGTACAGCATTAGAAAGGATTACTCCCAGTAATGTGAATAGCACGCTCTACTAATGCGCCAGTCTCTAGTGTCATAACATAGTTAGGTAGGGGTTTGAATCCTGCAAATGGCAACTATGTGTGCTAGTGTGAGTGTGGTTAGTGTGTGTGCAGAATGCTGGGGGTGAGATGTGCCTTTTGCCAACTGGGGCTACACACTACAGGGTGCACATTTCCCTTAACAGACACTGATGTTGACAGCACCCTATACAAACAACATGACAACAGACAACTGCCAGTACTCAGTATAGTGCTAGATGCTACTGTAACACGCACATGTTCCGGAACATACCTAGACAGTGTTTTGAAACCTGCAGGTGGCAAGTGTGTGGATGTGGGATGTTTCTGTGTGTGCATTTCCATATGGAAAACATGTTGGATGTGGCGATCAGGGAACCACACTACCTGACGCACATTACACTTTAAAACTACTGAGGTTTCCTGCACCCTATGAGTACAGTTAGAGAAGAGGAACTATGTAGTAATCCAAATAGTGCACTTTGCAAATGTGTACCTGTCACGTGTCGAGACCTACTTATGTAGGGTAATAAATCATGGAAATGGCAGGTGTGCGTGTGTGTGGGGGTAGCAGGGTGTGTGTAAATGCATGTGTGGCAGAACAGATACATATAGCTGAATCTACAATACAGCACATGATGCACATTACCACAGTAAACACAGGGGATGTCACCACTATATCAGCACAGCCAAACAGTGTTAGTTGTCTTGTAATGGCAATGGGGCACTCTGCTACTGTGTCCATTACTGTCGCCAAGGTACAGATAGGCATGTTTTGGTAACACACAACTGCCACGTGTTGTTGTGTCACACAGTATGACCTTCTCCGGGTATTTGTATGTAACGATGCATGCCATTGCCTAAACCAGCAACGGCATTGCACACATGATGTATGTGTATGACACTTACACATAAATACCTGTGACCTGCAGTATTTTGCGCGTGTGACACATGCCTCGAGTGGATAAGTGTTATTTGCAATGTATACCAATATGACTGTGTCCGACTGTGCAGGGTCCACACGCGGTTTGTATTTATACAGTGTGGGTTTATATGATAAATAACCTATAGCAGGGGATACACATGTGGTCTGGGCCATGTAGTGTAAACGTGGTTGATGTACGGGTGCTGCATGTTCCCACCTGTTGTGTTACTGGTAACATGTTATTCCACTGCAATTCAGTGACCTCATGCTGTGAACACTTCAACTAGTGTGTTGTAACTAGAGTTATGCTCATGCACAATGTGTGATTGGATACAGCACAGCCATATAAACACAGTCCTTGAGACTGTCATATTGCCAGTGTTGTTATGGAGGATAGGTGTTCTGCCTGTGTATGGGGGGGTAGTGTTGGCCAGGCTATGAAGCAGATGGCGGTCAGACACACTGTTAGATGCACATGTGTAGGCCCTGATGCTTTGTGCTGTGCCAACAACCTGAATATGTGTGTATCTGTGGTAACTTGGGATACCACCCCCTGTCCATGTGTGCTACATGTGTAGGGTATGACAGGAATGGTTTTGGGCATAACCTGTCAGTGATGGGTGACACCTGTGAGCTACGAAGCCTGAATCTGGTAGTTTGCAGACATTGCAGTTTACCGTGCTGTGGACAGTGTCCGGTGCATGCATCGTCCACTGTACACAGCTGTTGTTGTGTAGCAGCACAGTTACTGTCCTAACCTGTGTGATACCCACTTTCCAAAGTTTGGTACGGAGACGTCACGAGGCGACTGTCTGCCTGCTGAACACAGGTAAGTGTGTAGTTGTGCAACTGTCATGAGCAGTGCAGCTATGAGCTAGATGGCTACCTAGTGCTTGATATGTCCCAGTAAAGAACCGGTCATAACTATCAGAAACATCTTCGTGGGTGTATAAGTAGTAGCAGCAGGGATTGGTGTTAACATCTGTCCACGATGTACTACATTTGTAATTCCACCTGACAGGGTATGGCATTACAGTGTTCAGAGTACTCAGTCCCCAGATTGGCTGTGTGTTGACATGCAACACATGTGATGTACATCCATGGCCACGGGTGATGTCCAACTGCACACATGCAGCGGCTGTGAGATTGCCACATTACTCACATAAACCACAACTGGAACATAGAGGTGAGGCACATGTTACCTTTGCATATGCTACCCTAGTAGTGTGATTGCCATGGTGAGTACCAACACATAGGGCCAATGGGGAACAAACTACAACAATGAAGAGGTAACAATGACAGTATGTAACAATGCTGATATGTAGGCACTATCAACATGTACCCAGGAGTGCACAGCGCAGATGCCCATGGTAGAACTGATATAATGTCATACTTAGTTGTGAATTGGATAACATTGGTACCGCACACAATTCTACATGCACAAACATCCACATTTCATATTCGTTGTGGGCAACCCAACAACATCACCATACATGTCCACCTTTGCATATCAGTAGTTGCGTTAGCAGCCCCCCTGTGCTACCCCTGTATGCGGCTATCTTGTAGTCTACCTCAATACTAGCATGTGATGGTGTGCAGCTGGTACACTTTGGTAAGTAGTATGGGTGCAGATAACAATTCAGGACATTCATACAGTTACTGCAGCAGGAATGCTGGGATATACACACAATCATAGTGGCAAACTGTACAGTTACCAACATGTTACTACTTATACACATCTATGTAGTCACCCTGTGCATCAGCAACATGTTTACCTTTTCCTGCACTGATGTTGTAGCATGCAGGAGGTGGCACAGTGTCATCATATGCACAGGGTGTGGGTTAGGTATGCCCAAGCCAGCCACTGGTACCACCAATTGACATGTGTGTGTATGTGTGTTCGTGAGGGGCAGCAGTACAGGGTGGACCAGTGTTGGTGCAGTGTGTGCGTGTATGTGTTTGCCCTAGGTGTTACATTTCTGCATGTGTGTAAGCACGCACACAGTTCCACATCATGGCTGCCATGTACAGGGTTTTGTGGACAGCCACAGACTGCACCTGTCAGGTCAACCAGATCAGTGTCTTTGGGCACGGACACGGTACCTGTCCCTGGCAGGGGTGCTACGGACCGTATCCGGTACTAATCCGGACTTGGTACTGTCATCGGAAGTGGGTGTGTGTTGACTGGACACAGGTCCCTGTTGGGACTGTCCAGAGCCACGTGCACATGGTCTCCTTGGGCGTCCTGATGACAGCACTAACCCAGCATTGCTGGTGCTGCTGCTGGCACTTGGGGTGCATGCACGGGCCTGTTGTTGTCCGCGCCGACTGCCAGCTGGTGCTGTTGCTGGCATACGGCCATGTCGACGCCGCAAACACCCACCATCGCCCTGGCCCACGGACATCTGGTTGTGGAGCAGCTGTTGTATGTCCCCACAATGTCTGTCAACGACATCAGTGAAATTACGAATAGCATTTGCAACATGCTCTCAGCTCCCTCAGACCTTGTCTGGTGTACCTTTCCATACGCGCCTGTGCCTGCATAACATTCCAAAACATAGCGGAGGATGACATACCTCTTTGGGCATGTCGGCCAGAGGCAGTACGGCCATGGATGCCCCCACGAGAACCCATGGGCGACTGTCTGTGTGGTACCATCGGAGGACCCTGCTCATGGCTGCTTTGTGGGGATGCATGTGCCACAGGTACCACATTACCCTGATCTATGCCCAATGCATACTGTCCATCACCTAGGGACAATGGTGACAAAGGATGTACTGGCAGGACGACTGTGCGCATTGAAGTGGTTGACAGCTGTGTACTGTCAATTGGCTGACCAATGGCAGACCCAGACATACCTTCCTGCACCATTACACAAATTTCCTCATCAACAGTACCTGGGGCACAGGATTCAGGTTCCCTGCTGCAGGTCACCAGAGCAGCACCAGAACCTGCGGGAGGAAAACAGTAAACACAGATTACAGTCTCAAGACATATTTGCCCGTGATGCACTTCAATACAAATGCACACATTCAGAAATGGACACATGCACACATGGACATACACACACATGCACACACGGACACACACACACACATGCACACGTTGACACATGCAGACAGGCACACATGCACACATGCACACATGGGCACAGCAACATCTGCACACATGCACACCCCACAGTACACACACAGATCAGTACTGAGTTACACTACTCTTACTAGCATTAGCAGGACTATTATAGGTATTGATAAACACACACACCAGCATGTATGGCCTGCCTCGGTGGAAGCCCGGAGGTACCTGAAAATATGAAGAGAGTAATGTCAGTGGGCACAACTGTGCCATTGTTTTTGCATATGATACAGTACAGTAGTACACCAGTTGCCTTATACACATCAGCCGCTCATAATGCCAGTATCACACATGCACAATTACATATCATGATGACAGATACATACCACGGACAAACCTTATGCATGCATGAAGTAACAGTGTACAGAACAGTCAGGTGTACATATGGCATCTTACCTGCACGCTCGGTGTCTTGCTGCTGTGCGGATCCAACCTCCATCATGATGCATGTATAGTGCTGTTGTTGTTCTGGGCCTGGATCCACAACACTTAGCAGTAGCCCCTCCAGTCTGGTGAGGGGGTGATGTGTGGCCACCCCCCCACCTGTGGCAACCTGTTGCCTGCGGATATGTGCAGCACGCTGGCGGACATTTCTGATCAAATCACTTCAGTGATGTCTCACCTGCTCATATGTCCTATCATGCATGCCAATATCATTTACCCTGCAGACAAGGTTTTGCCACAGTGCAGACCTCTCCTGCTGATTCTGGGTGGTGCGTGAAAACAGGATGTTATAGTCACGCACCAGGCTCTGGTGGATCACTTCATCCTCTGCAGCAGAGTATGCGGGATTCCTTTTTGGCGCCATCTCTCCCTGGAAAAGTACACAAACAGGATATTAGCAGAGTATGTCAGCAATATATGGTACACATACTGTACATGTTACTCATGTGTACTGCTATACTACTTCTCCCATATGTTGCATGTGTGTGTGTTGTGGGGGATGCTCAGGTAATGGCCAGATATTAATGCACAGCCAACACTTCTGAAACACTCTGGGAGTTCATCCCAACGTACTGTATGTGTGTTGCCATCCACCACTGTGATGTGGACACACATTACTCAGCCTGGATATACATATCTCAACAACACCACCAGCACAGTACACTACCTTGATATGTATGTAATTAGACAGTTATTCACTGGTTAGGACTGTGATGCTATCCATGCAGCCCACTGGGCCAGTGGAAGCCACAACCCACACTGCTGGCCCCTTTGCGAATGCTTACCACAGACATCCCACAGAGTGCATGGAATGTGCACACACATATCTAACCCAGACCGTATGCACACCAGTTATGCATCCTGTCCAGTGGACTACAGCTACCGGCACATTGTATAACAATAGCAGGAGGCTACTGCAGCACAGAGCAGATTCACATGAAGGGAAGACATCTGTGGTCAGCACTGGTAAGATGCTACAGTCTCTCATAACATTGGACACGGCCTACTCTGGGGTGAGAATGGACACACACACTATAGATAACCTCAAGGCCTTCATCAGTTATGTTACACATATGGACAAAATGCCTCTGATATGCTCTGTGCTAATAAACCCATACTTAACATTCACCAAACGCACAGATATTGGCAACATTGTTGCAGACAGTTTAGGTGCAGGTATCCCCCCCCATTCTCCCACACAAGAGGAATTAGTTATCACAGATGAATGTAACCTCCCTATCATCTCACATGTCCAGGTGAGGGCCACCCTCGACATTGCAGAACACACAGCATCACTGTGACAAAATGGTATCCCTGGATGTGTGATACGTTCACCCCTAGAGGACATAGCACCACATTACAGACTGATATTCAACACTGGCCGTACTACAGGATATGTACCTGAACAGTGCCATACATACACAGTGGTCCCACACCACTGAGGAGGAACCTCTACTGACCCTGAGAACTACTGCATCATATGCATAACTGGCCTGCTATCCTAAGCTATGGAATTTTTAAGTAGGGAAGACATGTACAGCAATATTGGGTACCTGCAGACACTTGTTCACGGACATTTTGCTTTTGTGATGGGCTGATCCTGACTTTTGAACATGGTTGACCTTTCACAACAGTCACTACAGCCATTGATGAGGGTAACTCACAGACTACTTATGCTAGGATCATGGACTAAGACAGACTTACATGTGATGTATACTCATCCCCTTTTGTTGGAGCTATGTGCACACAATATATCACATGGACATACCTATAGATACAGACATATGACACATTTTCATGGTTTACAGTATGCAAAGTATTACCTGCTACTTTACATTACCTGTGTTTGTCGCAGATGGTTGCATTACCAATGGCTTTGGTTTGTGCTGCTGCTGGCACAGCCTGATACTGTTGCTGCTGGCAGTGCTGACAGTTTAATGCTGTGTGTATTGTCTTTTTTATTTTTTTTGAGGGTCTCTGTCTCTGTCTCTCTCTATCTCTCTCTCTCTCTCTTCTCACTCTGTGTGGATGCAGAGAATGCAACTTTACTTATTGCATGTGTGGAGTGTTACTACAGGATGCTTTTGTAGGTATGTGCATAGGTCCATGTGATGTCCTCTGCACCAATTGTAAGCCAGCATTTGATAATTGCATGCAGCCAGTTGTGTACTGATTGCATGTCTCACTGTGATTTGAGGACAGTGCTATAGAAGGGTATGTGAGATAGGCGTTGCCCTTTCAGATTACAAGGGCATGGACCATGCTGGTATGCTGTGGACAGTGTTCTGTGAGTGTAAAGGTTAGTAAGTCTCTCATGAGTCAGGCTGTGTTGTAGATTCCGGTTGCTGAATTTGTCTCTCCTGTTCCCTGTAGTGAGTGTGTATGCATAATGAAACTAAACTATTATGGGAATCCAGTAATTATGACAGTAAAAGTCTACCTGACATGCTCTGGGTAGTACATATCCTATATTGCCTTTATATTCATTCATACTATTACATGTTATATTTATTTTAGCACTATGTTCTTGTATGCCAGTCATGGCTTAGTGGTAGGTCATACAGACTAGTGTTAACAAGGGCCTGGGGTGGGTCCTGACAGTAGGCTTTTATTTTTCTTTCGAAATGAGTACAGGACCTGACAATCAAAGTGCTAAAGGCACTTTTAAGCAGTTAAAAGGGTTAGTAAGTCTCACAGGAGTCAGGCTGTGTTGTAGAGTCATAGGTTCATAGGTTCATAGGTTGATACTAGGCTATCAGCCCTAGGGCCTATACAAGCCTAGCCATAACAATTCCCTGGCTATTTCTTCCCACATTATTTACTTTCCTGGACCCCTGTCTAGCAGGGCAACTGACGTGATCCCTGGGGTGAATTTCCTTTCTCCCATCCAATTGTCAAGGTTCCTCTTGAAGAGGTCCAAAGAGGCACTCTGCTTGACATGTATGGGCAATCTATTCCAGAGTCTGGGGAGTCTCTGGGGCAGGAACCTATCCCTCCAGCATGTTTTGTTTATTGTGATGACAAGGTTTAGATCCCTGGAGCGTGTAGCTCTGAGGGATTGGGATTTCTTTAAGTGTAGCATGTCCAACAGCTCTGGGTTTGACATGGCCTTGTATGTTAAGCAGAGATCGCCTCTGAGTAGACGATATGCGACAGAGTATAGCTGGAGTTTTTTAAGGGTGTCAATGTAGGGCATCTGCTTTAGGCCTGTCATTCTTTTAGTGAGGTATTTCTGAGGCCTTTCCAGTTGTTGCAGATGTCTTGAGAGGTACATACATGGGACACTCCGGGTGTGGGTAACCATTGACAAAACCCAGTTTCAAATCATATATATCGACCAGCACCCAAATCTCACTCAATTGACCCAGGCCACCTATTTGAACCAGTTATTATCTATCGTGATTCAATCCTTTATGATGATCTAGTGTCACTTCAAGTTCCCAAACATACATAAAGACATACTCATGCAGGCCATATCACCAATGGCCAATGACTCCATGATTTTGTCAAGTTAAAAGGCATGTAACAATTTTTTTCTACTCCACACATGGATGATAGTGTCTTGGACTTGTTATGAACCAACATCCTTAACCTTTGCAGCATCCCTGCAGTATCCTCTTGCCTGTTAAGGTCCGATACAAAAGGAGTCACTATCAAACTTACTGCTACAACCACTCCTACAGCTAGTATCACACCTAAAATCTTTTCTGAAGTTTATTACATAGTATAGAGGTATGGTATTCATAGGTTCAGAGCCCCATCACCCTCCACCTTTCTTATGACCAGACAGCAATTTCCACAACTACACCTAAGCACCATACCACCATTTACAGTGATGCACGCAATCCGGATTATCCAAGAGTACAAATGCATCCTGTGCAGGGAAGAGTAACCCTGTCTGGCGCACATCTGATATAACTATAATGTATGCAAAACAGTTCAATAAAGGCTGATGAACCGCTAGAATGAGCAGGATACGAATTGTAAGCAATGTCTCTGTATCCTGAACCAGCACTTCAGAGCACTAGTCAGATCAAATCCTGTCATGCAAACTGTGATTGAAAATTTGCCACATGTACTAAAGACAATCATAAGGCCTTCTTCTCGAATGATGCCCTCTGATCTGATCACTACGGGTGTTTATAGACTTCAAATCTACGATTGACATATATCAGATGTGCTGGCTGACAGATACACTGTAAACTATAACCATCCGTTTCCTCCAAAAATTCATACAGCACAACCATAGTACCTTCCCCCTTCCTCCTTATATCTATGCAAAATATCATTACTGCTCTCTCAGCATGAAGCATGAGAGACTGACTAACCTTCACACTCACAGAACACTGTCGACAGCATACCAGCATGGTCCACGCCCTTACAATCTGAAAGGGCAACGCCTATCTCACATACCCTTTTATAGCACTGTCCTGAAATCACAGTGAGACATGCAATCAGTACACAACTGGCTGCATGCAATTAGCAAATGCTGCCTTACAATTGGTGCAGAGGCCATCACATGGACCTATGCAGATACCTACAAAAGCATCCAGTACTAACACTCCACACATGCAATACATTCATTGCACAAAACCGACAGAGAAAGAGAGAGAGAGAGAGAGACAGAGAGAGAAAAAAAAGAAAGAAAGACAGCCAGCAACAAAACCAGCAGCAGCAGCAGCAGCAAACAGCAAGTAGGACCACTGACACAGCAACAGCTGACACAAACACAGGTAATGCAAAGTAGCAGGTTAATACTGTGTTTACTGTGAAACCTCCAAATGCAGTGGCGGCTGGTGACTTCAAATCAAAGGGGGGCTGCAGGAGACAGCTGAATGGGTGGGGTCAATAGGAACGGGTGTGACCAACTAGAAAGTGGAGGAGCTATGGTTAAAACCACAAAAACTTTAATTAAATATGTTGCCCTGGGTGCCAAACCATCATTATGGGAGTCCAATCAAGACAAAATGAAGTGTAGAAGAAAAAAAAATATTTCAATCCATTGGCTGCATGACAGCTTACGTAATATCTAGATGGAAACAAAAATGATGTGAGGCATGAAAAAATAAATTAGTTTTTAAATACATTACTGTAATGCCAGTCAAAATCAAGTATAAGAAAAACAAGCAGCACTTAACTCAAATAATTTCTCCTTGCACTCCAGTTCTAATTATAATTTATATTCAGCTTAATAAAAGTACCAAGTAACATGCTGAAAGTAGCAATCTCTGTGATACCCCCACTTGTAAAAATGTTTCTTATCCAAAAAAGACCTGCTGCCTGACAACTATCTATTTGTTTCATGGGGAAAACATGATCAAAGTAAAAAATGAAAAGCAAACAAACAAGCTCAACATATATTGCTTAAAGGATTACTGCACAGGATATGGACCACACATGATAGATTGGCATTCTGTTTAGGTTGCAGTCAAAGCCTGTAATGAGCTTAACATAATCTAATCCTGGCCTTTATTACAAATATTGTCATATGCATTTCAATACCCAAGGCTTATACATTATCTAGTTATGTAAGTATTCTCTGCATGGCAACAACAGAAAGGCTTTCACTGTTGGCAATACTGCTTATTAAAACTTACTTGCATCGTACAATATCAGACAAGCTTACCTGATGTTCATTAAAGCACTGCTACTTCAACACAGAGCAAAAGGCACTTTCTGAAAAGTAATAAGCATATATCAAGAGTATAAAAATATGACAGAAACCACAACATTCTGCAAAATCAATGACAGATGAAAAGCCACTGTAGTACTTGTGTTTACCTTGGATGGGGGGGGGGATAGTCTGCACATTTACACTGCATAACTGCTCCTTGCTTGGACACATCCAGAGTCACTACATGGGGGAGGGGGGTGCAACAAGTTTGTCACAATTTGAAATGTCTCTGGCTGACTGCATTGGCCCTGACACATTTGTCATACCGCTCAACCTCACAGCAAGAAATCTGGACAAAGCCATACATAGAAGTGGGACAAAGGCTCTAAAATAAGGACAATTTTTAAATATTGCTTTTATAAACTTAGAAAAATAATAGAGTAGTAGGTCTTGCATTAGTATGAATTTTCTGAAAGGTACGAAATCTGAAACTCAAATGTCTTTCTTTATTTTCTAACTTCAGTCTATAATGATTTGCCACTAATTTGCCAAAAACACAATTATATGAAAAATGGGCCAAAAATGTGATGCATAAATATAAAATAGCCACACAATACAGCTGGGAACCTGTCAAAGAAGGGGCACTTAATATTAGTACTGCTAACTTGAGCAGCTGACAAAATAAAATAATCTACATGCATTTCAGAAATAAAAGTAATCTATAACTGATTATTAGAGTTATTTATTAATTGTAAACCCTCCATGTTTTCTTCCAAAATTGCCATTTTGCAGAGGGATTATTATGGGAAGAGCAACATTTGGAGCCAAAATCGGGGACAGTTGAGAGGTTTGGATATGCCTAATTCTATAAAGCAATTTTATTTGCACTTACCACTCAACCTGTTAATGCAGGAAATCTGGACAAGGCCAAATATATTGGGGGAACATACAAACACTACTAAAATTGCTCTTGTATAAACTTAAGACACTTGATAGAATAACAGGTCTTGCTTTAGCATTCATTTTTCTGGAGGTTATGACGTAAAAATCAATGTCTGTCATTTAGTGACTTCATTCCTAAATGATTTGCCAGAAAACCACACATTTTATGAGGAACAAACTAAAAATAAGAAGCAAATATCTATTCATTCTGCAAAAATATGGAGAGCTGAGAGGTATAGTTCAACCAGGGCTGTCTGAGTTTGCTGTCCTTCCCTTGTCAAAATCATGGTCGATTGGAGCCTCCCCCTGCAACCATTCCAGTGTCCCATTTCTTGGTTATTTTGCTCCATTTACCATAAAGACTGTAATGTGCATACTGCTTTACTTATGCAATGATTTGGATTTCATTTGAAAGTTTTATTTTGCATTTTTACAGCACAAATCCCAATAGATATCTGCTAAACAAAGCAATGCAGTCTCACAATGAAAACAGACTTAGCATTAAAACTTCTCTGCCCTTGAAACTCACATGCATTGAAACAGCATTGAAACCCACATTAAAATAAAATACATTTTGCCAGTGGCAGATAAAGATTAACTTTGGTCTGTTTTCAAATCATAGGCCCCTTTTGGGCTGTTTTCAAATTATAGGCCCCTTGAACACGAAACATACACATGCTCTTTGATAAACCTTCCCGATTGTATTAAATTGTATTCCTTGTACAATACATTACAGTTGTTAGAGGGCATTTTAAATTTATTGTTTTGAACATTAGTAAACAATGAAACAAAATGCATGCACCAATGACCAAACTACCCAATTCAGAACATTTCCATCATAAAATTCTACTCAACCTTCTACAGTCCACCAGTATCAGTAAATATGCACAATCTCTGAAGTGTAAAAGTCATCTAAATAATTCCACATTAAAGAAATCTGTAACAATGAAGAGGTTGCTGCTAGCAAACAATTTTATATGTCATTGTTTATTCGTCTACAAATAAAGTGCCTGTTGCCCTTGAGGAATAAATTGCATATGTTGCAGTAAAAAAATGATAAGCTAGTAATATCCCAATAGGGACTGTATGGCAAACTGATAGGTTCATAGTTACTACTCTAGGTATCTTTGCCAAAAAGGACTGCAGCATCCACCCACTTTACAACACAGTCCAGTATCAGCAATGCATCTATCTACTGTGGGAGTAGAACCCACAACCTTCTGCATCAAAAGCAAGTACACTACCTGTTGTGCTGTTAACAATGCAAGCAGACTTAGAATAAGCAGCACTAAAGTTTTGTTCCCCTGCAGCTCTCAGCTCCTTGTAAAATCTACTTGTCACACAGTTGTATCTCTGAACTTTTCAGCACAAGAAATCTGGAAAAAGCCGAAATGTATTGGGGGGGGGGTGCAAAAGCCCAAAAACCAGGGACACATTTTAAACATTGCTTGTACAATGTTGGAAAGTTGCTAGAATAAAATGCTTTGTTACCACCATACATTTCACTACCACGTCTTGAACCCAGGGGACCCTGTGCAAAACAGTCAGATAAACATACCACTATACACAGAAAATCACGACAAACTAGTTAAAAACAAAAATGCAAACTGAAAACCAATAAGAGCGGTAGAAACCAGCTTTAATTTAGCGATAAAACAAATGAATAAATAACACGCTTTCGGTAAAGGCTGTGCTTCACCTTCATCACAATCCAAAATACAGAGTAAAAAATCACACATCTTTTAAAATATCGCCAGAAGGTAGTTAAAAACGTCACTTCCCTTCCAAAGAAGGCGTGTTACATACCTGGCGTTACGAAACAAAGATCGAAATATTTTATGTAATGAAAAGACATTAGCCAAGGTGTATTTATAAATTAGTAGTCCCTTTCCAATGTATAAGATAAATAGAAAGACATAAAGAAAATGAAATAAACAAGCAAATCTTCAACAACACAAGGCTATTAAAAAGCCCCTAATATATTAACACCTTACTAAATCCAGCAGGAAAGACATGCAATAACAGTTTAAATAAACGTCATTGTCAGAAAACTAGAAAAAACCTTTAGATAAATTGTTAACAGTGTTTCTCTAAGAAGGGTCTTTTATCTTGCTTGTGTGCAAGAAGTTTGATACATTACCTTCATTTAAAAGTCAGTTTAATCGATTAAATTTAAGTTCATGTTCATATATGTGAGATAATAAGAGACATTTATTAAAACTGTTATTGCATGTCTTTGCTGCTGGATTTAGTAAGGTGGTAATATATGGGGCTTTTTAATAGCCTTGTGTTGTTGAAGATTTGCTTGTTTATTTCATTTTGTTTATATCATTCTATTGATCTTATACATTGGAAAGGAACTACTAACTTATAAATACACTTTGGCCAATCTCTTTTCATTCCATAAAATATTTATATCTTTCTTTCGTAATGCCAGGTATCTAACACGCCTTCTTTGGAAGGGAAGTGAAGTTTTTAACTACCTTCTGGCGATATTTTAAAAGATGTGTGATTTTTTACTCTGTATTTTGCATTCTGAGGAAGGTGAAGCACAACCTTTACCGAAAGCGTGTTATTTATTAATATGTTTTATCGCTAAATTAAACCTGGTTTCTGCCGCTCTTATTGGTTTTCAGTTCACATTTTTGTTTTTAAACATATCACTATGCCAAATCAGCTGTTTTGAGAAAGAGAGGAAGACAAACTGAAATGGCTACCATTTAGTGAATTCAGTTCTCACCATAGCTGTCAACCTCTTGGCACAAAACACCTGAACAAAGCCAATCATGGGTGAAAACAGCCCCCAAACATATTCAGTGAATTCAGTTCTCACCATAGCTCTCAACCTCTTAGCACAAAAACATGTGGACAAAGCCAGTAGTCGGGGGGAATACAGCCCCCAAACATTCAATGAATTCAGTTCTCACCATAGATAGCTCTCAACCTTAGCACAAAATACCGGGACAAAGCCAATAATGGGGGAATACAGTCCCAAAAATAAGGACAAATTTCAAATATCCATTTTATAAACTTAGACATCTGCTAGAATAAACAGTTTTGTGTTACCATGTACTTTCTGAAGAATATAAAGTCTGAAATTCAAATGCCTGTTATTTTTAAACATTTAACCAGGAAACTACTCTCACTTGGGACAAAAGACAATTTTCAGCAGAGCAAAACTCCAGACACATTTTTGTGTGATGGGAGGACATGTAGACTACACACAGAAAGCACCCCAGCCAACAATCAAAACACCGAACCTGTAGCTGTTAGGAAGCAATGCTACCAGTGCACCACAGCACTAGAGCCTTTGCAAGGAAAAATGTAGATACAGAAACCACAGATTTTATGAGGAACAGAACCAATATGAGGCAAAAATCTGATAATTATTTTAGAAATGGTGGTGGATAGGCAATTCAGGTCTTTGACACCTGCATCCAAGATACAGGGTTCAAGCATGAGTATCTCTACCCACCACCATTTGTTCTCTCTAGCCACCAGTATATAGCAACTAGGGCATTGGACAGACGCACACACAAACACCATGTCATGTACAAAGCCTTCACCTACCTGTTTCACAAACATACTCCATGTGTACGAAGCACATCCGGCCAGTGCCCATTTGTTCAGCAGTATAATCCACTCATGAGGCCTGCGCAGCTAAATCCCATCGACAGCTTTCAGCTCACCCCTCATTGGCCCTGCCTGCAGGGGAAGCAGTCCAGAGCTGTTCTGTTCTGTGCGGTCATGTGTGCATCTCACAGCACAGACTGCTGGGTACCTCTTTGTCTACATTCAGACTGCTGATAAAGGCAGTCTGACTTCCCCAATGTGTCTGCGCATGTGCAGAAGAGTCAGGATACAATTTTTTGTTTCACAGATTTTTTTTTCTTTTGTTTTTTCGAGATGGGTGGGCTGCAGTCCGGCAGTCCAATAGCACGAGCCACCCCTGTCCAAATGTATCATAGTTCACTATCTATAGGTATGTCCATGAGATAGGTTGTGTGTACATAGTCCTGATATATATACATATGTAATATTGCTGTACATGTCGTCCATACTTAAAAATTCCATAGCTTAGAACACAAGGCCAGTTATGCATATGATGCAGTAGTTCCCAGGGTCATGCTACAGACTGTACAGCAGTCTTGCCTACGGTTAGTTGCACATGGGTGGACTTCAATGACGTAAGCATTGTCAGTTAACTGGACATATAGGTGTCTGTGCTGAATATGGAAACTCTACCTCCTTTTCTGTTTTGATCCAGATTTTGTGGCCGTAACACATGATATGTGGTATTAACTGGTAGTGCTGGTGTGCTGTCATGAGGCTTTCAACCGGTTTCTATCACTGGACAGACATCAATGTTCTCTGTACTGGGGAGGGCCTCAGGAGCATGCATATTGAGGGTTACACATCCGGCATTGATCAACATTACCATTCTGTTTCTTCCAGTTTAGTTTTCTATGGTGGTGGGTTAGTCTTTTCGGCCTTGCCTACGACAGGATCTCTGTAGGTTGCAAAAGCCTTAGGCAAGATCCAGACACTCAATGGGTAACAGGTGCAAGCCATCCCTGGAACAGCAGCATGTCTCACTATGGAGTCACCTATTACAACTGTATCAGGCATGTTGTTTGCTTTGTGTACTATGTGTTACATGTGCTATGTCTGGAGATTGTTTTATTGGGTGTCTGCTTTGGAGGCTTGTGTTGGTGTTGTGTGTTTGTAATTAGGGCCTCTGTGAATATTTTAGTGTTTATGTGTTCGGTTTACAGTCGTTGTAGGTCTATGTGGGACAGGGTTTGTGGTGTATGTGGTTACCTTGTCCTCCTGACTAGTTTTGACAGTACTGATTTGGGGGTGCTCAGGCCCCGGTTTGGCTACGTGGTTGCGTCTATCATGTATATTTTTAGTTATTGGGGTGAGTTGTTGTTGTTGTGTGTACTTCGGACAGGTGTCACATTGCCACTGGATTCACACATTCTAATTTTTTTGCCTGGCCTTAGTGGATTGTATGTGTGCACACATTTTATGGCCATACTAGTGATCACTGATTACTTAACTTTTTATGTTGGATCTATCATGTGGTAGCTTCCTCATTCTCTTCAATGGTTTAGTAATTGCTGTGGTTCAGCATGCCAGATGCCTGGGTGTATGGCATTGTGTCTTGTTGTTATTTGTGATTGCAGACTCCAAACACTGTTGGCTGTGTTCATGGTATGCCTGTATAACATGTTCTGCAGTGTGTCCCATGGTCTGGACTTGCACAGGGCCTTTCATGAATTCCACATTGGTTTGTAGGGGTGCAAGCTATGCTTTATACATGTGTTTCAAAGTGGTATTCTGGCCATGGACTGGGGTTGGGAGGTGTAACTACAGTGTGATTACTCTATGGTCTGGTCTTACCAGTGAGGGATACACTTCTCATCTTGACATCCAGTACACATATTTCTGATTATCACATCCAGTATGCTTACCCCTCTTGTGGAAGTGTTACATTTTGCATGTCCATTTTGTTTGATGGATTCTGGGAAATTGTCTACAAATGTGTCGGTGCTAGTATAATACAAAGAGTATAGTGACAAACGTCTCAAAAGCTGACTTCACACGTCTTCAGACTGAGATGTTATCCTTTAAGCCCACTGGGCCAGTGGAAACCACAGCACACAATGGTGACTCCTTTACAGACGCTTTCTACGGACATCTCCAAGAAAGCATGGACCATGCAATCACAAATAAAACCAAGACCCTCTCCACCAAGGGAAAGTGGCCTGTCTGGTGGGCACCAGCCATAAACAAACTGTATAACAAATGAAGGATACTAATGCAAGACAGAGCTACATGTCCTAAAGGGAAGGCAGCTGTGATCAGCACTAGTAAAAAGCTACATTCTCTCATAAAGACATCCAAGGTCAACTTTGAGACAAAAATCACCAAAGACAATAAAGATAACCAGAATTCCTTCTTCAGTTATGTCAGAAACCTGGGTGGGAACCCTCAGATATGCTCACAGTTGGTACACAACAACATAAATTTCAGTGACCTGACAGATATTGGCAACATTCTGGCAGACAGGTTCAGTGCAATTTTCCCCCTCCCTCACCCCCAAAAGAAGATAGTTATCACAGCTGAATGTAACCTCACTGTCATCTCAGATGTCCATGTGAGAGCCGCACTCAGCAAAGACAAGAACACAGCATCAATGGGACCTGATGGTATCCCCAGTTGTGTGCTACGTGAACTCCAGAAGGAGCTAAACCCGTATATACAAATGCTATTTAACCTTAGCCTTGCTACAGGATATGTACCTGAACACTGGTGTACAGCAACAGTGGTCCCACTCCACAAAGGAGATGCCTCCACAGACCCTGGGAACTACCTCCACACAAGTTTAACCAGCCTTGTCTGCAAAGCTATGGAAAGTGTCATTATGGAGCTGTTAAACAGAGACATTGGTGACCTACAGACCCTTGATCCCACCCAGTTCAGCTTTGTACAGGGCAGATCCTGCCTTTTGCACCTAGTTGACTATTTTGAAACTGTCAGTAGGGCCATTGATGAGGGCTAAGCGGTCCACACAGCCTACCTGCACTTGGCTAAGGCCTTTGACACAATACCCCACTCAGGCATCATAGACAAGCTCAACAGCTGAAATATAACACCATATGTCACAGGATAGGTTGCAAAATGGCTAAGAAACAGAACCCATAAAGTCAACATTGCAGGTGCCTTGTCAGATTCAAAGCCAGTCACAAGTGGTGTCCCACAAGGATCTGTCCTGGGACCCCTCTTATTTGGCATTTACTTTTCAGATGTGGAAGCAAACATAGGAGGGTTGTGCCTGACAAAGTTTGCAGATGACTGCAACTTAGGCACCATAGTGAATACATCAGCCGGCGCACACACATCCTACAGAATGCCCTCTCAAAAACAGAGAGCTGGTGCCGCAATCATGGCCTGAAAATGAATGCAACTGATGTGTATTCATCCCCTTTGGGAGGAACAAAGTACCCACAAATCAATACATAGACAGCAACCCACTGAGCACAGCAAACAAATCAGACACCTGGGGACCCATGCAGATAGTGACCTCTCGTTTGACACCCATGTTGCCAAGGTGGTTAGAAAGACTTTCTAACTTGCCCACCTTATCATGAAGGGTTTTCTATCCAGATCAAAGGAGGTCATTGTACCCCTATACTTCTCCCTTATCAGGCCCATGATTGAATACAAAGCCCCATTTGGTATGTACCTCACCCAGCACTTGCAACAGCTGGAGAGACCCCAAACGTACCTTACCAAGAGGATCACGGGTCTACAACACATGTCATATGCTTCCAGACTAAAGGAAATCCAGCTTTATTCAGTAGCATACCGCCTACTTACAGGTGACCTATGCCTGACATACAAGACCATGTCCAATCAGGATTTGGTGGACATGCTCCACTGCAAGCAATCCAAATCCACCAGAACCATGAGAGCTAAAGATTTGAACCTCAGCACATACATGTATAGGACATGCTGGAGGGACAGATTCATAACTCAGAGGCTTCTCACACTCTAGCACAGAATCCCAGTTCATGTTAGACAGAGTCCCTCACTGACTCTCTTCAAGAGAAATCTGGACAAGTGGATGTGAGATCGTAGGTTTACCACAGGGGTCCTCCCTGTGTCACTACTAGACAGAGGCACAGTCAATTAATTCGATTAAGTAAAGGGGTCATAATGTGTCACTAAGTCAGAGGCACAATATTCAGAATCTATTCTGTACACTTATTACCACTATAAGGGGTGGCAATAGCCACATCACTATGGCTAGGCTTATAAATGCACTAGGGCAGATAGCCTAGTAGCAAACTATGACACTAGGACACTATGGTGTATGTGTAGGTATTTTCAGTCAAGCAATATAATGTGGTTTGGGGGCTTGATATCTTCATGTATGCCAACATAGGCCTGGTGCAGTTCCTGCTATTAGGACAGTGGTCTGCAGCAAGCTATATAGTGGTAGGCAGTTTTAGCCATTGGTATTTGACCATGGCTAATCCATGCTACTTCTTGTTGTGGTACCAACATGGGGGTGTGGTTATCCATGACATTTATTGCTAGTCACCCTTGTTTTGTAGCTTCTTCCATGTTTTGCAGCTGTACATCACTGTATGAGGTGTGACTTGGTAGTGTTCGGGTGCTGATGTGGGCTTTGACCCAGTTTTCTATAACAGCACTGATATCTACATTCTCTATACTGTGTGCGTTTACACTGCACGCATCTTGCTGTTTATACTTCTGGCATTGGGTAGCATTACATCTAGGTTCCTATCCCTTGTGGTACCTATGGAGGTGGGTTTGTGTTTTTGTGGTTCATGATTGGTGAGGGTGGATGTTAGTCAGGGTCCTCAGGTGTGCATATGGTACATGGTGTTACATTACTTAACACATGGCATTCATGCCTCAGGTGGTGCTGCAGGGCTGCCTCTGTCGGATGCACATACTACACTCCCTGTACATGTTTGGAAGCAGGTTGTGTCATGTTAGGCATCACTGTTACTATATGAGTGAGTCAGAGCGGGTATCAGTCCCAGTGTTCCTACTTAGCCAGTGTATGTGCTATGCGTTGCCTCTTTGCCAAGGCCAGGGCATACTGGGCATGCCTCCTTCTGCCTACTGGGGCAAGGTCAGGTTGTTCCTCCTCAGAGTCACCCTCTGCCTGTGGTGGCCTTGGCAATGGTGGGGGTATGTTTGGCCCAGCCCTATGCTGGTCCTGCTGCAGCTGTTTCCACAGGATCATATTATGTATCATAGCACATATCATGATCATTTGGGTACATGTAGTTGGTGTGTACTGCAAGGCTCCACCAGATGTGTCCAGACACCGTAACCGTGACTGGAGCAGCCCAAACACACGCTCTATGACATTACGTGTTTGTGCGTGTGCCTCATTATGGCGTTCCTGTTCAGGTGTGTGTGCATTTCTGATGGGTGTCATCAGCCACGGCTCAAGTGCATAACCTGCACCCACCAGTAGGTGTCCGTGTGGGAAGTCCCCACTGGCAAATGATTGGTACAGCTGCGTCAGATGCCAGATGTGGGAATCGTGGTAGCTCCCAGGGCAGCCAGCACACACATTCATTATTATGCCCTGGGCATCACACACGACCTGGCAGTTGATGGAGGGGAATCCCTTGCGGTTGATATAGGCTCTACCCCGCTCACCGGCTGGTGCTTTGACGCGTATGTGCGTGCAGTCTATTGCACCCAGTACCTCAGGGTATCCCGCTATTTGCTGGAAGAGACGCATATTGCTGGCCAATACCTCATGGGCATTGGGGAAATATACATGATCACCGACATGTGCTGACATGGCATCCAGGAACTGGTGCAGTACCCTGGAGGCTGATGCCTGTGATATCCCCATCATATCACCAGTTGGTCTCTGGAAGGTACCTGTTGCTAGTATTCTTAGGCCAACACATACCTTGGTTTCCACTGGGATGGGTTCCCCTCTGTTGGTTCTGTGTGTGAGACGTGGCCTGCACAGCTCAACAATTTGCTGCAGAAGGTCTCTGTCCACTCTGTAGCGCTCTACTATCTCCAGCTCATGTAACCCATGGTAGGTGACCCTGGGCCTGTATACTCTTCTCCTTCTCCTCACTCTGGGTTGTCTGTCAGCATCTGCATTGTCACCACCCTCAGCAATTCGCCTATGCCTGATTATAACAGCTATGGCAGCCCCTAGCATTTCTGCTCTGAGTTTAGCTTTTTCAGTTTTCAATTCTGATAGCTTACTCCTTTCTTGCAGTATCTCTTGAGAGAAACACCCTGCACTGCTGTTTGCAGTGTTTTAAGTGCTGGGTTGGGCTTCTAGTCTGCCTGTGTAATTGCCTGCTTCCAATTGTTCGCACCAATTAACTCCAGCAGTATCCTCTGGCAGCTTCCCTGTATTCTGGTTGTTTCCTTTTTCCTCTCTGTTTCCTCAGGGGGAGCAATGTGCACACCAGCTTAAGCACGCTCACAGTTACTTAAACGCGCACACATCCTTACACGGTGTGAACTTGGCTGATTCATGGTAAAACGCGCGCACACAGCCTTACACACGTGCACGCCCGCGCAAACCATTGTAGACGGTTTGCAACACGCTCCCACATGTTGAACCTGCCTTACACGTGCGCATGCACGTATATCAAGAAAGTTTGAGTGTAGGGATAGTGTGCACCCTGTATTTCTTGACTTTCCTAGTGTTCTGTTGGGACACACCTCTCTCACTGATGTCTGTCTGTCATCTGTCACGTTACACTGCCCTCCAATGTGATACATTTATTTCTATCGTTCCCCCCCGTGATGTCACCTACCTCTTACTCTGTTCCTCCCCCTTCTGTAACTCTTACACTACTCGGAAAGTGCTCATTACCTATGTGGCAGTGTGATTCAGTATTGTAACCCTCATTTACATAGGATTGCCTAGTAATGCTTAGTTACATCTCTTACACGGAGCTTGCCCCCCTTGGCAACCACTACACGGAGGCCATATTGTTTTTGGTCTGCTAGTCCCTGCATTGTCATTCCATGTAATACATAAAACCCACCATTGTGGGCTTATAAGCTTCTGTTTTCACTTTTAGGCAGTGCCTAAAAGCAGTTTGCGCGGGTATGCGCTGCAGTTAAACATCAAAATCCCACGAAAAAAAAGAAAGTTATTTTAAATAATTTTGCAACACTTTTTAATGCCAATGGCCACATATTTGGCCATTGGCATGCTAGATGAAACATATGCACCCTTTATTTGGAGCTGACATAGCTCCGTTGTCAATTTTGCAGAAATGTACTCAGTTGTCAGCTGAGTACATTTCTGCAGCTAACACGTCCATTACACGGACTGCTTTGGGCTTCCTGGATCGCTCAAATACCTCATTTGCATATCTTTGGGCTGCAAATGAGGTATTGAGCATTTCCACGCCCAGTCCGTGTAAGAGACGTTATAGCTGTCTCTTACACAGAGGTTTGGGCTGTTCCTGGATCAGGAGGCTTACACGGAGGCTTACACTACTCTTAAACTCCGTGTAAGCCTTCGTGAATCCTGCTATTGGAGTAGCCCAGTTAACAAATGTAAAATAAATAAAAGAAATAAAGTTGAAATCATTACAATGCTATGCATTCAGCCCACCAATGTGAGGACGCCCAGACATTCCTCGGGCACAAAGCCCAGTGTAATGTCAGCATGTATAGTTACTTCACCAATTGCACTTGTCAGAGACTGCATGGCCAAGCACATAAACCAAGGCCATCTGTGCTCAGTAATGCATGTAATTATGGTGACGGTATAGCCAAGTTTTATTTTCAGCAGCATACTGATGAACTCTATGGTAGTCCTCACAAGTTTAGTGTGTAAAGCAGACATCAGGTGACAACAGCAGCCATTATAAGGGGTTGCTATTGAAATGCGTACATTTATGTGTTGACACTGTGCTAATTCATGTTAAAGAATGTATTCTTTTTTACTGCCAGGCCATACTGCCCACATGTGGTAATACTGCCAGGCCATACTGCCCACATGTGGTAATTCCAATGTTCTATGTTACAAGCTAATTGCTTTTGTTATATTTCCATCATGTATTGCCCACCATGATGATTAGCCTTGTCTGTAACTGTACTACTGTGAACTCATGAGCTACCACGTACAACTGATCACATTTGGGCCCACTGTACATAGCTGACTGCATATGATGTGTGCTGCTGGTACAATGGAATACAGATGTATAACGAGTTATACATCTGTGTAACTGTAGCAATGAAGGTGGGAAGCATGCCACTCAAGGTCTTGAGCTCCTTAGCACTCCCTGAAACTCCTTAGATTCGGTTGTTGTTTGTCATGGTTGTGAAACTAATGAGCACAGTTGTCACATGACCCTGTAGAAATATCTACCTAGCAGTAAATTTTAAGTCGAGGCCTGAGGTTTCTGTCTCGCGGTAACCACTGACAATCTGCCTTAAACCAGAATCTGACTCACCACGGATTACCGCTCAATCTTCTTTACATATGCTGTATCAGCGAGGGCTGTTGAATGATACAAATGACATTTGGTCCTGATAAACAAGTAATTTCTATTGTCCTCACTGCACTTCATGGCAACAAACTGTCTTGTGTTGCTTATTTTCACTTTGACTTGGGTTCACCTTAATGACACCTTCTGCAATGACTCATACTATACAGTACCACTACATGCTTAATTGCCAAGTTGTGAAAGGCCACAGCACTGAAATACCTCAGGGTAAGCATTACTGTCATGTGTGTATGGCACCACCAGCTATAAATGTCAGTGTGAAACACTGTTTCATGACACAGGTCATTGTGTCATGGACAAAAACACATACAAATAAATTTTAAGAATAATTCAGATTTTATTGGTAAACAAAAATCACACTGCAGACCAGCTTGTTTGCTATGGTAGTACTAAATGACACTAGAAATTATATTAACAGTCAAACCCCCCCCTCCGATGTGGTAGAAAACCAGTATAATGTCCTAATGCATCGGGATAACGGTCACGAATTCGCCACACACAGCAACTTGGAATTACTCTACGAACTCTGCTTCCCAGTCGTCCATAACGCCAGACCGTAAACTGCCGATATGAAGCATGTCTGTATCGCCGGTTTTCATCAGTTTCCGCAGGTATTCCGAAAATTGACCGCCTGTAAGTATCCGCAACACGTAGTACACCTTGATGTATTACAATTTCACTCATTTCCTAGAGAGAGAAAAATATAATAATTCATTTACGGCTCGGGACTAGGCCAATTTTCAGACATATACCAAGACTACATGAACATGTTACACAACTGAGGTAGTAAGACAATCGATGGCCATTCAAATGCACTCAGGCTGTATTGTTATAATGTTACGTTAGATTTGGTGTCACATAAACTAAGATACTACACTGCTTCTGTTCTTCAAAACAGGTAGGAAGTCTGATGCGAATGTTCCCCTGAAAATGCATGTGACCTTATTTGTTACAGCTGACTGCTACAGATACATGCACTGCACATCCTAACTGTATTTCTGTTTAGATACAGTACATTCAGGCATCGACACACAGCTATGAGTTCCATTTTAAGAACTGATGTGACAGTGTTTTACATGTATGTTATCACATAACATTCCACATATATATTCTACCCAGTTACATTGTACGTCAGACACTATCCATCATGAATGGTTAACATGCAAATACATAAATTCAAAGCTGCAGGGGTAACTTACAGATGTAAGTTATTGCACTCATACCATGCATCAAAGCAAGATAGTTATATGCATTAATCTTGCATCAACATGAGTTGAGGTAACCTAACTCTGTCCATATGTTCATCAGCACTGTCAGTATCACATCTTTCCATTTGTAACAACTGGTGATGTGTGCATCGATTTAACTGCCACATTTTTCAAGTGTCTTTTGCAATCTTTTAGAAGTATTGAAGTACAACCAATTATCTGATCAGGAGCTATAGTCAGATATGCAAAGGCACGTTAAGATATATATAAGGAAAATTTCAGAAACAATGCATTTCTGAGGCTAACACCTACAACTTGAAAGAAATGAAGGCTAGCAAGTGCATTTGTAAGTTAGTACTAGACATAAAAAGCACACCTGATCAGAGAATGGCAAATTAGCTGGCATGTAATGCTACAAAGTAACTCCTGTGACAAGGTCTGCACTACATACAATCAAATTAACTGTAAATGCTCATGGCCAATCAACCACATACTGTTGTAATCACCACGTACTTACCGGAATTAATGACAAACAGTTTGTGGGCCCATTCCCACAACAGACTCTCTCTCTAGAAGTCGGCATACTCCTACAGCAATGGCACAGGCACCATGGGGGAGGTAGTTCGGCATTACGTTGATCATCATGTGGGATGTTAATGGACTCATCCTCATCCAGAATGTCCTGTACTAGTTGAGGATTACGTTCTGCAATAACAGTGAACAGCTGACGCATGCGTTCCTGGGAAAGCCTGTTAATTTTTGCCTGTAAGTGCACCAGAATAAGCATCTTATTCAAAAAGGAATGTACTAATTAAACCTGTGCATGCAACTATGGCCAAAACACTTCACACTGATCATTATCTGATTACTGCCAAAGCTTATTATACAATATTACGTATTGCTCTCGAACTGTTACTGTGGTTGTCAATAGATATAATCCAAGTACCCTCATCCATGCATTGATTTCCAAGGTGCACTTTGATGTCGCTTACATCTACTACCTTCAGAGGCTGTCTACACATACTACCATGATGCCCCCTTGTAGGCAAATCGCCTGTTTGTTGCCCCAATGTAATTTACGCCAGTACCTCTAGTATTGTACTGACATGGTACAGTCACCAATACGCTCAAACGGCACTGCAGTTAGCTGACTAAGTAATCCTTACACGATCTAACACTCCTATGCTTTGTCAAACTTCCATTGATTGCCTTTGCCAAGATTGTTCATTTTGTTCCTCAGGATTCCTTGAAAGTACCAAAATTAACTAGCTGGAGGTACTCAAGACAAATTGTGGACTACAACATATGCATCACACTTGCCTAAGGCAAGAGACAAGCAGCTGTAGCAAAGATGTCAGTCCATCATAAATAACAGGCATCATTGTAATATCTGAGACTGTCCTCTGGGTTTTTTTTTTAATCATAAGTGTAGTATATTCATTTTGAAATAGTATCACCCTGTGTGCTAAGAAATTTAATATCGCATCCCTCTCCATAACCATGCCCTCACTGTCGTTAAGATATCCTCTATCTCTGGAGTAAAAATGCAATGACTGCTGATTACACCCATGGAAGAAACTCAGAAAAGCAAGGCACGCCCATGCACAACCACACAACACACCCACAGCAACTTACGTACAATGCAATGTATGCAGCACCTCAACCATCATATGATAACAGTTATAATGAACATAAGACTTACTTGCCCCATAGTATGGCTACATACAGCTAATTCTATGACTCATTGCATAACTTGTGTGTCAGCTTCTCACTAGTTCGATGCACTACCTGTAAAGTAAGACCATGTTGTTCTTAGCATTCTGTCCGGTGGATGCAGGCCTTGGTCCAAGAGAACTGACTCTCCTATTTTGCTGTAACTCACGCCTCTGCCTCCCTGACATTGTAGGTTGTGTTTGTCCCTGTGTAGTCCTGAAAGCACCCGGTGTCTGTACACGATTAATGCCACTCTTCTTATTGTTTTCCATGGTACGTATAACCTGAAAAAGTAGTACAAGTGGAAATCAGTAAACAAACATACTGTATTAGTTGAAGGCAATTCGGGTCTGAGAAGGCTGCAGTATACTACTACTGGATTAATTTCATATGCAAATAGACACGTAGTATGCTTGGATAATCTCTGTTGCCAGGCAGAGGTAATTTGTTAACAGCATTACATTAATAATTGTGTCCGGCATGCAGTACATCAATCCTTCTTTGAGTACAGATCTTTTTCCATAAAAAAGGAATACTAAGCATGAACTACAGTATTGATATATACGCCAACCTCCTCACAGTTCATTTCACAACACTGCTTCATAGCCTTAAACCAATCTGATTATGTGTACACGACTGCACAATATACCAATGGGAAGTCATATACTCCTGTAATATGCTACTAATAACTGCACAATTCCCAACAGCCTACACTACTTTATGCTCCCTTAATGTACCTTGTGGATCTCTGTTTTATGATGTATAATAACAAAAATAAAAGACAGCTGTTGCAGTAATATTACAGTTGTACCACACAGTGCATTACCACACTTAGCACTTTTTAAGGTTTACTTGATTCAACACAACACTCGTCGTGTCTCAACCTGCGATACACAAGGGATTAGTGCACAATTTGTGTGAACAACTTCATTTAAAATACCTTTAGTGGGACACTAAAAGATGTGAATATTGTCATTCTGAAAGGTGGAGAACACATAGTACAGACTATTAATTAACCACACAGTAGAGATGCTCAAAAACTTATTTGCACTGACACAGATTAGAAATGCACACTAAATGTTTTTTCACTTTACTAGAAAGTTATAACAATTATTCTCAACTGCAACGCAATAGGCCAACGTGGATAGTGTGAGTGAAATTAAGGGCCATTTGGGTGAATACGGGGAAACTGCCAACATAGTTTGACTGTTTGGGGCATAGTTCACGGAGCTGTAGTCTTCTGTAAAAAAAGACAAAAATACAAAGGTTATAAAGACAGACATAAAAAGTAGCACTGAACAACTGTGGATCAGAAACTATTAGACCAACGAGACATTCAATAACAATTGTAGTCATTGCAAGGCAATATCAATATTTGCAACAAGAAGCAATTACGTAACTTCAGAATGATGACAATTCCATGACTGCTCTATCCTTTTGACGCATAACTACGAAGTTTGATGTCTGTTATCTTTCCATGTCAAATGAAGCCAAAGTCTACTACAAATTGTCTGAATGCTGCTGAAATCTTGATAAGTGTTCCTCGACCAACTGTCTTGTGTCTGGTGGTTGATAAGGGGCAATTGTGGGCTGTATGTTGCGTGGATCATCATAAGACAGTGTGGCTCGTTCATGAAGTTTAGTGTGGTCTGCCAGTCTACGTTGCAAAATTTTTTCCTTTATTGGTATGAGGTAATTGTAATCTTTACTTTGTTTCATGCGCACCACTGTCCAACGTCCGCTTTTCTTGTTAAATTTTCTACGGTACCTAAATATAAAGTGGATAACACTTCATGATACAATGAAAGTCAAGTAACAGCCTTTATTTAGAGTTTAATGCTTTGCATAGCATGTGTACAGCTGAAAAAATACAATGTGTAAGCCATGGTTGTCATAATTACTGACACTGAGTACAGTTTTGCAGCCAATCATGTAGGTCCACCAAAAGCTGCTTGACTAGATATATCTGACTTCAGGTAAAATGACCAAATGTGAGTATTACCGTTCATTAACAGGATATTGGACATATTTCGATCAATGGTGGTGGTGCTACTGCATGAGTCACTAACTTGATGTATCTGTTTGCATTACGCTAACATTGGTCGTACATGTAACACATGTGTTTTTATATGTCCATGTGTTTACAGGTATGTGCAGTTGAAATACAGACTGCTGCAACTGAATATGAATTACATCCGTTGTTAGCTGAAAAGTATAAAATATGAAATGAGTTCAAAATTGACTGAGTTTCCTACTTGTGTGCATTTCATCCTTATACCCATGCATGTCAGATCCCATAACTGAGGTCTACAGTTGATAACACAATTAGAAGTAATGAAACTATAGATTGCTTTGACTGTTGAACCGATATGTGAATATATGAATTTTCTTACACATATCTGCCTTCCTTGTTACGCGCATATGGACGACCTCTGTGGCTGTTGTGGTCTATCGCAGCAAGAAAATTCCGAGCCCGAAATGCAGGGAAAGTGTAGGATTGCCGTTTTGAAGCATACTTTAATATGACCTGGTGGAACTGTTCTAATTCTGCTGTAGTTCTACACAGTGAGATAAGAAAAATCACAAGTCAGAGTATTCATGTCCACATGCACATCAATGTTGATAAAGGGAACCACAAAGTACAAGTACTTTACCTGTAGCTGACGTAATGTCTTGTTTTCTCCACAAATCTGGGGTCTAGAACAATCTGCCTTAACTTTTCATGTGCTGGGCTGTCAGGCTCTAGCCATGGCGGCGCATGCTCCACCCCAAGAGACTCATGCTGACATTGTCCAACCGGTTCATAGTTATCATGTATCCCACTACCCCACTCATGCTGGTTTACCACATGGTATAAAATACCACCCCAATGGATCTATGGGTAAAAAATAGATAAGAGAAATAAAATTCATGTTGCAACTTCTACTGCTTCATATAAATTAACTGTACGATTAATGCGATGCATTTACATACCATGAATTCTTCTGTACTCTCGGAGTGCTGACAGCAATACCAGAAGTGATTGACAATTTGCCTGGTCCACTGACACAGAATTCTGCAGCCACGCTGCAGTCCAGCCTGTTGTGTAATACAAAAAACAAAGCGATAGACAATAAGGTAAATGTGTATTTCAGTAAACTGATGCATTTCCACTTGACAGTTATGATCGTATTAACCATTACACAACGTGATGCTAAGTGTATTATTCCTAGCACTGGATTTCAGAATAGTGTGACGAATGTATAAAATGTAGTACTGGTTACTGCATAGACCTTTGTTATCACTGTATTGCTATTCAGTACATTTGCAAAAAATCTAGTTTAGATCGATAATGCAGTAGACACTTTTCAATAGGAAGGTTAAGCAACCTGTATAAATCGACACTTCTCTTAGCACAATGCTAATTGACAGTGGATGACAGTTGAAATGCAAGCAAGACATGTTCATGATTAAAACTAGTACGACAGTGTAGGAATACAAATATTCTGAAAAACTGAATCGGTATGCTTGGACAGAAGGGCCGAAACGCATGGTTCATTTTTGAATACTCCACCCTTTAGTGTTACTTCATGACATCCAATCGATGGGGAGCACAGTGGCTATAGTCTCTACCTTGTAGTGGCTTTGCACCACAGCAGGTAATGATGACACAATAGAAATGGTTACAGTATCGGATATACTTCTCATGATATGTAACCTCCACAGAGCTAAAAATAGGGTATCAATTTCCAGGAGTTGCCTATGTCAGGAATGTTTTTTGTTCAACTAAAACATAAATGCAGACAATTAATACTCTGTGTGGTAGTATAGCCAAATACACCCTACGGTGTAGTCACAAATGTGATGTTTTGCTTACAAACTGAGTAATGGAAGTTAGTGCAGTTACTATTTTAGTAAAGTGTGGTTTTGGAATACTATGCTTGCATTTTCAGAAGACATTAATGTATATAGTGCTGTACATAATGGGACACTAAAAGAAGACATGTTCCCATGAATGTCACAAAAATGCAGTAGAGTAACTACTGTCTGTCTGGTCATACCATGGTGATGAAGAAATCGAAAGTATTTCTAAAAGAATCTGAACAATTCACAAGTACTGCATTCTTTACTGTCATGACCTAGTAACCAAAAACATTGTTAGTCATTCTGGAAAACGTGAATGTAATAAGAGTACAGGAGGAAATTTTCTCTAGTGTTACCTTGTTAATTCGTTTAGCAAGATTTTTGGCCCCATGCCACATATCAAAGGAGTGCTTGATTGATGCATACCTAGTCCCTGTAAAAGGAAAACATATCATCAGACCTTAAGCCCGCAAGGTTGAATGCAAGTATGACAGTGCAGACAGACAAGACTTACTCATTAGTTTAGCAATTTGTGGATGTGCATCAGTCACCAGCTCATCTATCTTGAGTTGTGAATCTTGAAGAGTTTTTATGCACCTCTCAAAGGCCAATTTCTCCATTCGTGGAGAACTCAGTTCTGTTTCTCTTTTGTCAACCACTTGTATGAGCAAAATCTCTTTGGTTTGCTCATCCATGCATGTGTAAGTGCAATACTGTGCAGAGTGTCCGGGACTATCCATACGACCATCACCTACAAATATAAACCAGAGCTGGTTTAAGTCCCAAACAGACATGGATAATGGCAATGGTTTGCATAAACTTTACCTTAATAATAAATGTAAGGACTCACCCAGGATTGTCACATTAATGTGTTTACGAGTGGACAACATATTCCTCACCATCTCATTCCAGTAGTCAGTAACGACTGGGACTATGTATCTTCGCTGTAACCGGTAATAACTGGCTTGGTGGATAAATGCTAAGCCAAGACACTTTGCTAGCAATGCTATCTTAGCATAGTTGTTTCCAGTCAGGAAGATTGCCGCTGCTATCATAACATCACCAAGATGTAAACCCTTCCTAACTGTATGTTGACTTGACCACTGGTAAGCAATATGACCATTGCAACACACCTACAAGAAAGACAGTGTTGTTAACAACTATGCATGCCAAGTATTATTACAAATGAGTATGGCTTGTATGGTAGCCCGATAATACCTACCCATGATAGCTTGATGCATGATCCTTTGACTGTGTTTGTTACTGACACACCTTCTCTACATATATCACAATGTTGTATCATGCATTTCTGTGCCAGTTGTATGAGTTTATTCTTGTACACCAGTACAACAGATTCCGTGGAAAGTGATTCTGCACTAAGTTCCTGATTTCTTGTTAATGTATCTGCAGCAGTTGACCTGTCTGCTTCTAATGACTGTACAGTCTGAAACTCACTGTCTTGCATTCTGTGTTCTGGCTCCTCACAAAGGCCTGCAGAGCTGCTCAGAATTGATGCCAGCACACAGTGCATAAAAGCAAGATAACAGAAGGGGAGAGACCAAAAACAACAGAATTAGGTATATGCAAAGCAAGAGTGATGCATCTGTAAATGAGGCACACTCATTAAAGCTAAAACCTGTTGAGAGAATGGTCAACGGAGGATGATCTGATACATGCCGGTTTGCTCTTTTGCTGCATAGGTCGTCGACAAATGGTGAATTCTTGCATGCTGGAATAGGTGAACATAAATAATGGTGTAAATGTTTAGAATGCAATTACAATCCACCATTCACAATGTAGAAAGTTGGAATTACCTTTCTGTTGTGCTTCCTTGTGGAGGGGTGCCCGATGGTATGTATGACAAGTCGTGATGTAGCACGTGATTGTTGCCTCTAATGTCTTCCAGAGGGAAAACATCTGACATGCAGTCATCATCATCTTGTCTCATGTGTCTGGAAAACAAAAAGATTGTAAGAATCAGCATGTACATTTAGAATCAAGCAGAGTGTGTTCCATTCACACATGTGAGATATGATAACTGTGCAAAGTACTGGACTTGTCACGGTTGGTGTTGCAAATTTACCCGAAAATCCCTGAAAATAGGCTTGGAGCTGAGAGAGTACTAGATGTATTTGCTCTGATGGACATTGGAGTGGACTGAAGTTGGGGCAATGCTGACGGCACTGCATCCATGCATGACTGGTTACTTTGATTGTCGTACCTGCAATCAGGTGCATACACTTGGATTATTACATTGTCTGACTGCACTTCATATCACTTCTATCTAATTGAGATTAAATGTTAGTTTTTTAATAGTACTGTTAGGCCACAGTAGGGCACAGTAGGGCACAGTCTACAGATTCTACCGGACAAGAAAGCCAGTGCATCTGCTGCCGCATAGTTTGTGCCTCTGAGTAGGCACTCTATGTATATTTCAGCTAGAGGTCCAATTGATACACCCATGTTGGAGCTGTGTAGATAACTAGCAAGATTCCATTTAAAAGCCAAACTGTACTCAATGTATCACGCTACACAAACACAATACATTACGTGGTTACACACACTAAGGGGATGTTGACTAGACAGCTCATACAGCATGCCTTTTGTTAGTTTATGGTTGTAACACACATTACAGCCCTATTATAATCACTGACTGTCCTGTGAACAAATGTGTGTGATAACTATGAATACAAACACACTAAGGAGTATTGTAACAACACAACACTATGATGCATATAATAAGATAAATGCAGATGGTTAAGCATACAAACAGACTTACAAGTTAAGCAGGAAATGTGCCACTTCCTGATGCGATTTTACTTGTAGATGATGCTTGACAGCCATCCAGCGATCAAATTCACTACCAATGGCAATCCATGTGTGTCCACGTTTAGCATCCAGTGCTTTCTTCAGGCGTTTCTGAGCAGAGAGTGTTACTGACTTTTGGTTCCCGTTGGTTGTGCCGCCATTGTTGGACAGAGTTGACATGGTGTACCTACCAGTTATACAAACCGTAGAGGAATAGTACATTATACATCAATGTAAGTGTATTGTAACTGATGATGTTGAAACAGCAAAGATACAATCATGCTGACAGCAGAGCACCTGAACAAAAGGCAAATGGTCGAAGAAGATTAGGCATCGGCCAGGTGTGGTAAACAGTTGCTGACAAACATGACATATGTGATTAACATGTAATGGACATTAATACATGGGACAGATGGTTTTCCGAAGTCAGCTATATAGCAAAAGAATGAAAAATTAAAATTCTCACAAACATACAATATTACATGTACTGCACTGTGCATTGAAAACAGCAGTGCTCTTTTCAAGATACACTCTCTGATGGCCAGTATGCCAATTCTAATGGCATGATGAAATTCATATACTCAACTGTATATTGATCACTATATTATTCAGCAGCTAACTACACATGTTAGCAGATGAGTGTTGACTGTGTCATATGCATCACCACACACAGGTTATGTATGTCTGAACGTATAATAATCCGTCAGTACTGTGTGATATACATTGTCTATAGATTCATCTTAATAACTCGGCAAAGTATTGGGATGTGCAGATGACAATGCTAAGCAAAGGCATAAGCAGGCACATAGGGTTTGTGATGTCAGGGATGTACGTTACTTTGCTGTACCCCTAGTCAACCACATACATAATGAGATGTGAAAGAGTTGTACGTGAATAACGAGTAAGTATATAATGATAATGAGATGGTAACTTGGGCATCTACCTTTTGCCAGCAGAAGCAGCCAAAGGTAGGTCCATGGTTATGTACCGGACTTCTTTAGATATGTGGTAAATTGGCAAGTGCAGGTACTGACCTGTTATCACCTGAAATTGAAAAAAAATTTAGTGTGTGTGCTTATGTATCCTAGGAAATGAATATTGATTACATACTGCAAAAAAATGTAGTGTGTGTGCTTATGTATCCTAGGAAATGAATATTGATTAGGATACTGCATCATAAGAAAAACAATACCGGATACCTATTCATTCAGATGTTGGAGACATGACCATTAAGGTTGGCATATGGGCATGGAATTGCTATGCACAGTTGTAATGTAGGAGAACAAGTGCTGTGCAATGCAAATCGATCTCTTTGGCAGCTGAACAGTCAACAGTGTGGTACACTAAACAGCCTCGTAGTGAAATAAATGGTTCCATAGTAGGAGACAGGATTCAGATTAAATAAATACCTGTATGATCATTAAGCACACAAATCAAAAAGATGCAAAGTTAAATGATGTGAGTAGAGCAGACCAAATCAAGTCATCCATGGCTCATGAAGATAAAGATGCAGAAAATGACAATGGTGCCAACCACATTCTCGTAATTATCGCCTGGAGCTGATAACAGTGGCTGCTGAGAAAAAATCATAGAGGACATTTAACATGAACAAATAAAACTGCATGGGACACAAGTTAAGTGTCACATACACTGTGATCTGCATGCACTTGTATGCACAACATGTCACAGTTATGCTTTGTGAGTAGACATGCTTGAGCGGTCCAACATTTAAAAGACAAGCAAAGAAAATTGCTTTTCAGGGATATGTGCAATGGTGCAACATGGTATACTGACTGAAGTGGCCGTATTATTCTCCACAGTAGTCACATTCAGATCTTATGATAGTTAGCTCTTTCCATATAATTGAGAATTGAAATTTAGAAGTGAGAAAGTGACAGTTAGTAGTATGTCCAGTGCCAGAATCCACCATATCACACATGCTCTGAAGTCTCTCAAGAACATGTAATGTTATGACAGTCATAGTGCATGCTGGAGTGAATGACTTGAAAGGTACCTCTCAGGACTATACGAAGAGAAACATGAGTGAGCTTGTTGATTATCTATCCTAGGGAGGTATGTACCTAGCCTTAAGCTGTATTCTGCCATCACCCAGAGTGATGACGCAATACAAACAGAACAGGATCGACTTTTGTGGTTGAATGGTGATCTAGTACATGACAGTGTGTGACTATATTATCGACCGACAACAACACATTGTCAAAGATGCCCTGCATCTGTCTCACCTGGATTTCATGCTTCTGCCAAAGTCTTCGGCCTCATCCATAGAGGGCCTACTTAAAACTGGTTCTAAGCTGTGGAGAGCACACCAGCCTGACCAAGTTACTCACGCCATCATACATTGAGACTCCAAACAGTGTCTGCTGTAAAGCCAAAGGAGGCATAGTTGAAGTAGACATTAAAGACATACACCACGTCCAGGCCAGTAAACAGTAAGAAAAGGAGACACTGCAGGTGCAGTTAACAAATGACCAGACACCTATTCAAATCGTAGATGGCTAAGAACCGGAGAAAGTGTCGGTGCAGTTAATAACTAGCAAGACCCCTTTGGAAGTTGTATCTGGCTACTGGTGCATAAATGTGAATGAAGATGCCCACTATGCATATTTTAACCTGTTTGAATGTGTCAAGATGAAACCCTTTACACTTGATTCAAGTTGATTTTAACTGCCCAAACATAGATTGATGAGTGTGTTAACCTACAATGTCTCAACTGGTGACAAATCACAAATAAATGCATGGACTGCCTACAGCTCAGTACAGTACATAGAGTAATATTAAATAGAAATAAATGGCCCGCTCTAAATAACATCTTTCCACCTTAAACCCCAAAGGAAAGTTTTTGACGTTCACATCTAAGTTATATTCACAAATTGTAATGTCCTGCTATAGAAATCCTCCTCTCCTTAGGTAATAATGGCACTGTCTGCCTTCCACGCTAAGGACAATGTCAAGCACTAACAAGTGAAAAACTCAGCTTTTCACCAACCTCTCCTAATGGAATATGTAACTGGATTATCCCTATCTGGGAGTATGTAATCAAAGGCCCCGGGCAGGCTATCCTCCGGAGTTCATAAGCATCTTATAGCTTAACCTTCCTAAGCTAACTACCATACAATCTATCACACTATGTAAATATAGTACATAGCTTTGTACTTTGGCTTTAACTGTGTGAATTGGTAGAAAAGAAAATGCATGATATTTTTCCACTATGGGCAGTATTGCTGACACTTTGTATTACTGCTTGTACTTCTATCGGAATTCTAGCTTTACTGTAATTAGTGTAATGGAGACTCCACCAGGCACTCAACTGAGTAACTACAAAGGCAGTAGAAGGCATAACAGAGGTAACATCACAGCAGGATGGAGTAAGTGCCCAAAGTAGGGAGAAACTGGAACATCGGGAATCATATGAGGAAGACATATCAACATGTAAAAGAAAAGAAAAAGAGATGTAATATGGTGTAATATTTATGCAAAGGAGAAAGAAAAAGTAACCAATGCAAAAAGAGAAGCATCAAAGATATATCAAACTTCCAGGAGTTTTTAGGGCAGGGGGTTGGTGGGTGGGGAGTTGAGGAATAATGAAAATAGACAACACAGATGGAAAGTTATGGCGAGTACATAAACTTCTTTATCTGATGTTATCCATTTTCATGCTATCCTCAACTTATGGGACAGAATCCCCAGCTACTTACATCTTCAAATCGACTCGAGGAAAGATATTTCTGAGCACCATTAAACCAAATGATGCTCTGCCCCTGGAGACCACATCCACTTGCAATGACTAACAAATGTATGAGGAGTAGCTGAAGTTGCTGCTGCACAAATGTCACCTATGTAGGATCTTGACTGGAAGACTAATGAAGTAGCCATGACTCTAGTGGAATGAGCTTGTAATGATTTTGATAAAGTAATGTCCAATTTGTTGTGTAATATATATACATATATATGTATAACTGCGGTGGTGGTGCTGCGGTAGCGTTGTCTCCTCACTGTAAGATTCTCAGCTAGAGCGTCTTCTGCGTGGAGACATGCGTGAATGGGCGTACCTTCATTGAAGGTTGTGTATCAGGGCTGGCAACTCAGCACGTAAAAAACAACTGCCAATCATTAGCGGACCGGAGTTCCGCTGTGGCAACCCCTAACCGGGAAAAGCCGAAACAACACAAATACATACACACACACACACACACACACACACACACACACACACACACACACACACACACATATATATACACACACAACACACATCTATATATCTCTCTCTCTATATATATATATATATATATATATATATGCATATAAATATATATATATGCACGTGTGTATGTATATATGTACATATATGTGTGTATATATATATGTGTATATATATATATATATATATATATATATATATATATATATATATATATAATGTATACACTCACACATTATATATACACACACACACACACATATATATATATATATATATATATATATATGTGTGTGTGTGTGTGTGTACAGAATGTGTGTGTGTGTGCACATATATATATATATATATATATATATATATATATATATATATATATATATAGTAAGCAAAGTCCTTCTGACAATAGTGAACTACACCACACGTCTCCAATAACGAAAATAGTATAAAACAAACAAAATGAGATGCAGAAGGCTGTAAAATCCAGTATAAAAGGCCTTTACCTAGTATATATGCTATACACCTGATGAAGCCTATATGTGAAAGCGCTTGTGTTGTTGCACCAAGTAAAGGCCTTTTATACTGTATTTTACAGCCTTGTGCGTCTCATTTTGCTTGTTTTACACACACATACACATATATACATATATATATATATGGTTCTACAGAAGACCGACCGCGAATCGGAATTCCCAGAGAAGAAGAAGAAGACGAAGACCGTAATCGCGTTGCAGAAGAACATCGACAATGCGAAGACGACCGACCGACGGATGACAACAACGCCAGGGATGCCCATGGGGGGGAAAGGCTGTGTGGTATCGGTGTAGGCGGACGTTAGGGTCGCGAGGCAGGTAAGTGTGGAGATTGATGGTCTGTGGGGATAGGGGTGGGTTAAGTGAGTTAGGGTTAGGGGGGGTTAAGAGCGAAGGGTAGGGTTAAGTGAGTTAGGGTTAGGGAGGTAGGTAAGTGTATTTTGGTGTGCTTGTGTTGTGTGTGTGGTTTGTGGAATGGGGATGTGTTTTGTTTTTAATAATTGTTATTGTGGTGTGTGCAGTGTATGGGCGGTTATGTGTGGTTTCGTGTTTATGGACTCAGGTAGAACCATATATATATATATAGGTATACACACACACACACATATATATATATATATATATATATATATATATATATATATATATATATATACATACATATACACACACACACACACACACACACACACACACACACACACACACACACACACACACACACACACACACATATATGTATACACACACATATATATACATATATACATACACACATAGAACTGCAGTGGTGGTGCGGTGGTAGCATTGTCGCCTCACTGTAAGATGCTGTCCAGTTCGATTCTCAGCTAAACGACCCCCGACTGCTTCCAGAGGAAAGCAAACGGGCCGCTGTTCAGGAGCGCTGGTAGCGTCTGCCAGAGAAATAATCTCTAGCACCCTGGTTATGCGGATCCCCCCTCTACCCCGAAAGGGACGTCTTCCATAGGAGTTGCCCCCTCTGCCCCGGGGGGATTGTTCACCACGAGTGTCATGACAGGGTCCTTGGGATTTCTTTAACCACATATTTCCTCCCCTTTGGTTCCTGGAGTAGTACCTCTGGGAGTTGTTTGCCCACAGCAGACAAGGTCTTTCAGTCTTTCTCACTACATGTAAGTGTGTCTTGTACTTTGGGTCAAAAAAGTGCAGATTTGTCGACAGGTACATTGATGAAGGAAGATTTAAAGGGGTCTGCGAAGTCACACAACCACATCCAAGCATTACGTGTCATGACAACGCCTGATGCGGCAGCTCGAGTTTCCCCCTCAGTGGAGGAGATATCAAATGCATCGAGGAGTTCAAGATGGATGCAAGGGTAGCTACCTGCGAAGCGACAGTATCATGCACCTCATCAGGCAGTACCTCACCAAAGAGGGAGACATTTCAGAATTTAGGTCTCTTTGGCAGGGAGTAAAGTGTGCCAGATAGTGCAGCAACCGAATGGTGAATGTTGCTGAAGCATAGGTCTGTTTCTCTTGTCTGTCCATGGTCCAGGACTCTGTTTGGAGGATGGATGGTGGAACTATCTTCTGCCAGTTCCCTCTTGGTGGCTGCTGCCACGACCATAGAATCAAGTGTCAACTGCTAGGACCAGTGGGGCTGGTCTTCAGGTGTAGATATAATTTTTTTGTCTGGCCTCTAAGGAACATGTTTTACCTTGTCCGGGGCCTTCCAGGCACGCTGCACAATGATTTTAAAAAAGTCATCTGCCATTGGAGTCACCCAGGAAGTAGATGGCCAGGCACAGAAGGCCTGCAGGAACACCAATTCCTCAGAAGGGTTATAAGACTTCCAGTCTCCTCACTGCTTGAGGATTTCAAAAATGTCTCCGAATGAAATGTCGTCTGGGGAAGACCATGGGGACCCTTCCCCCTCATCACAATCAGCATCTTCAGTGATAGATTCTTCTGGTGAATCAAGGTGCTTCCTCTTGCATCGTTTATTCTGGGGTGGCTGCCCAGTGGGATCTTCTGAGGACGACTCCAGAGAAAGGGTTCCCTTCAAAGAGAGTTCTTGTGACTCCCATGCCCGGAGTCCTGAAATAGAGGTTTGGGAGAGGTGCATGCTAGGGGAGGGTTCTGATACTGATGTTATTGCTGCTGACTAAGAGTCCACTCCCTGTACAGCAGGCCCACCTGAGGAGGGATGGGAGTCCGGAACTGGGGTCACACCTCGCCGTGAGGAGCCCACCTCCAGGGGAGGAGCTCTGAGAGAACTGGAAGCCGGAGTCATGGACATAGACTGTGCCAGCAAGAAAATAGGCGCAGTGCTAGGTACCAAGGTACGGATGGTCCAAGTACTGCTTCGGGAGAACATCAGTTTCACTGGAGCCAATACAGCAAGGGTGGACAGGGCTGACAGGGAAAACACTGCTGCTGGAAAAGAGACAGTATGCACCAGAGTGAAAGTATGTTGTCCTTGGCAGGTATTTGAGTTTTGGAGCCAATGAAAAAAGAAGTTATGTCTTACCATAACGTTCATCTGTGTTGATGATCCTCATTCAGTCATTACTCCTGGGTAGTCTGTTCCAACTTCGGAACAGAGTCGGCCATCTTCCAAGCTCGAGGCAGCAATAAACTGTCGAGCTAAACTCTTACACACAATTCCCCTCTCCCTATTACCTCAGATAGAGTTTGCAAGTTGAAAAAGAAGTACAGGCTACCTCTGATCAAATGACCTAAAGAAACAGGATGATGAGATCCATTATAAGCCTCAGGAGCGGGAAGAAGGGAGGGCCATGGTTAAGGTGTTTGCCTTACAACCACAAGGTACAGCATTTGAGTCTCACAAGGGATAACTGGCTAGGCTAAAAATGGCTCACACGGGCAGTTAGTCTAGTACTACTCTATGAATCATAATGACTGAATGAGGATCATCAACCCAGATGGAACGTTATGGTAAGACATAACTTGTTTATCTGATGTTGTTAATCCTCGTTCAGTCCTTATTCCTTAGGCAGAGTCCCCAGCTACCTTTATTCCTGGGAGGCTCTCATGGAAGGACATTCCTGAGCACCACAGAACCAAAAGAGGCTCTTCCACTGGAGGCCAAATCCAATTTGTAATGATTGATGAAGGTATAAGGTCTAGCCCAAGTTGCAGCTACACAAATGTCATTTAAGGAAGCTCTAGCATGGAAGGCAGCAGAAGTTGCTAGTGACCTTGTAGAATGAGCCCTTACAGATGTAGCTAAAGGAATATTGTGTTTTTTGTAAATAAATGTTCTGCTGTCTTTCAACCATTTAGCCAATGTGACCATAGAAACAGCACATCCTACTCTAGGTCCAGAAAAGGCCAAAAAATAACTTGTCTGATTTGCGAGAAGGCTTAGTTCTGTTCAGATAAAAACAGATTTGTCTGTGGGCGTCTAGGGTATGTAGGCAATAATCTCCTCTGTTTGAATGATTGGGGAAGAAAATAGGCAAATCAATGGTTTGGTTAACAGGCATTTCAGAAATCACTTTTGGCAGAAAGGAGGGATTAGTTCTCAATGATACTCTGTCGTTATGAAAACTCAAGTATGGACGTTTGATGCACAAGGCGTGAAGTTCGGAAATACGTCTGGCAGAAGTAATGGTGACCAGGGACAAAGTTTACCAGGATAGAAATTTCAGGTTGCAAGAGGAGGCTGGTTTAAAAGATAACGCTGTCAGAGCTTGCAGAACTAATGACAGGTCCCATGGCTGAGTTGGTTCTCTGAAAGGGGGCTTTCAAATGAATTACACCTTTCAGGAAGGTCTTACATAGCTTGTGCGACATAAGGGAAGAATCTTCCAAACCATTGTGAAAATTAGATATGGCAGCTAAGTGAACTCTGATGGTAGATGCTGATAGTCCCGACTGAAGAAGATTTGATAGGTATTCCAGTAATACTGGCACTAGAGCTGAGTAAGGGTCCATTTATTTTTCTTTTAGCCAAATAGTAAACTTCTTCCACTTGCTGGGGTATATATTCCTGGTGGAAGATTTATGGGATGCAATAAGTATGTCACGTACTGGGGAAGAAAGGTCATTCTGCCCAGCAATCACAGGAAGTGGAGGAGCCAAGCTGTGAGCTTCCAGCTGTTCAAGTTAGGGTGAATCAGGTTTTGTGGATGGGAGATAAACTCTGGGGTTGGATTGAGAATCCACGGTTGATCTAGTAGGTGAGGCCAAAGAAAAGGAAAACAAATTTGACGAGGCCAATATGGCACTATGAGGATTACTTTGCTCTTCAACTGGCGGGCTTTCTTCAGGAACTGGTGAATGAGGGGAAGAGGGGGAAATGCATAAAGCAGACCAGAGGGCCAATCGTGGACTAGAGCTTCCCTGGGTGACTGTGCCCGAAGGGGAATCAGGGCAAAGTAATTGCTGCATTTGTAGCTGTTTGGGGATGCAAAGAGGTCGCAACAAGGGTGACCAGTGGTTGAAAATCTACACTGCTATTAAAGGATTCAGGGACCACTCGTGAGGTTTTAGAATGCACCTGATCAATCTGTCTGCTATCATGTTGGAACTCCCGGGAATGTGAGTTACTATCAGAAAGTGGTTGGTAGTCATCGCCCATTGCCACATCCTCATGGCCTCTCGACAAAGTGGGTAAGATTTGGTTCCACCTTGTTTTGTTGATGTACCAGACTACTGCCATGTTTGTCTGATTGTATTGCAATAGTCCATGAAGGAAGGGGGGAATGCAATGCTTGCAATGCTAGAAGCACCACCCTCAGTTCTAGGGCATGGATATGCAGATGGGCCTCTAAATCCAACAATGTGCCTTGGACTGTCTTTCCCTGAAATAGCACCCCCATCCGGGAGCTGTCTGTGGTCACTGTAGCCTTAGCCTTGGGCTGTTGAGGTGTGAAGAGGCAAGACCATTGTAATGGGTTCTGTGACATCCACCAAAGGAAACCTCAGAGGGTGACAGAGGGGACCCTTCCCCATCAAAGTCTGTGTCTTCTGTGAGGGACTCTTCTGGGAGTCCACGTGCTTCCTCTTGCATGTACTCTTGCATGTATTCTTGCGATGAACTTCCTCAGGCTGAGATACTGGGGAATACTGCGCAAAAGGGGTCTCCTGTGGGAGTATGTCACGAGAATCATGCCCAGTGTACGCTAGGGGTGGTTGGTGTGAACTGCAGCCCAGAGGGGTACGGGAATTCTGACAGCACAGGGTCGCCTACAGAGGCAAGTCGAAAGCAACTGATCTACAAGGCACACCACATCATGTTCAGAAAGGCTTCTAGTGGATCTCATAGACATAGCTGAGGGGGAGTCAGGTCTATCCAAATATGGGGTATATTGAGTGCTCGCAAAAGGGTCTTTAGATGGAGAATATTTTGTCCCGAGTAGTAAAACAGGAGTCTGCACTGAGGACAACAGTGCTGTAATGGTCTGTACTATTGGGGATGGTACTACTAGTGTCTGCACCGAAAAAACAGTGGTCATGCTGAGGACAGAGTCTGCACTGACAAGGTCGGTGCCGTAATAGAAGTCAGAACCAAGACTGGTGGCAAAAGAGTCTGTACCAACATGGTAGCAGTCGGTGCCATATATATTGTTGGTGCCGAAGAAGGTATCAAAGTCATTGATGTCAGGACATACATCGATGTCATATGGGTCTGCATCGACTGGATAATTGGTGCTGATGAAGTTGTGTAAACCGTGGAACAGCTCAGTTCTGATAAGGTTTGCACCACATTCTGTGCTGAAGTAGTTTGCGCCAATGGCTTCGGTGCTGAAGATGTCGGCACTGAAAGCCTCGGAGAAGAGGAAGTAAAGTCTGAAATGGTCGGCTTAATTTTCTTTTGTCTTGGTTCGTGAGGGTCCCCGGGTGGGAGACGATGAAAGAGACTTAGATTTCTTATGGTCATCATTTTTCTTATGGGAACTAGGACAGCTTGAAGCCTCAGACCCAGAAATAGCCTCTGTAAAAGCAGTTTTAAGAAGTCTCTTTAAAATTAATTTATTCTTTCTTTCTGCCAGGGTCTGGTTAGAAAATTTCTCACAAAATACGCATGGCGGGTCAACAGTTAAGTGAGGCATACCCAAACAGTATACATATAGATTATTTGCATCCGAAGTAGGTCATTTGTGGCCACAATCTAAACATCTTTTAAATCCCGGACTTCCTTTATTTCCGCCATGATAGAGACAGAAAGGGGAACAAGCGAAAAAGAAGGTACCACCAATGGTACAAGAAATACCCAAAGGTAAAGGAAGAAATTTACCAATGATGGTAAAGGAGTTACCCAAAGGTAAGAAAAAGGTTGCTGTTAGATGCAATAGGGTAAAAGATAACTATTTATACCAATAACTGAAGAAAACATTTCAAAAATCAAAATTTTTGCCAAAGTAATGCACTTCGCTCAAGAGAAGTGGCTTGACACGACTGAATGGTGACAAGGCAAATTAGATCTGAGGTAACAGGGAGAGGGGAATTGTGGGTAAGAGTTTGGCAGGAGAGTTTGTGTCTGCCACGAGCTTGTAAGATGGCCGGTTTGGTTCATGTCAGAACTGACTACCCAGGAGTAAGGACTGAATGAGGATTAACAACAGATCTGTCGGCACTGAGGCTGGGGATGGTGCCGAAGCAGGTACAGTTATCGGAGCCAATGTCTGATACAAGGATAGCACCGAAGTCACTGGTGCTTGAGGTCAGAACCAAAATAGGGGTGAATATCATGGACAGCACTGAGGGAGAAGACACAGAGCCTGGTGCCAAAGAGGTCCGCGCTGAGGGCCCCGGAGAAGCACGGAGCCAACTCAGTTCTGCAACTGATGGAGATGCAGGAACTGAGTGACTCCATTTGTCCTTATGTTTTTTGGTTTTTGGAGGGGATGAGACCTCCAACCCAGATAGAGCCTCTGAAAAAGGCATCTTGAGTAATCTATTTTTCCCTATTTTTTTGGTCTTTGGAGGGTGTGTGTCTTGAGTAATCCTTTTTTTCGTTCTGCTAGTGTACAATTACTAAAACTAGCACAAACATCACAGTCAGAATTAATATGATCCACACCCAAACAGTAGACACAACGAACATGTTTATCTGAGTTAGGCATCTTACGTCCACACACTTGTCACACTGTTAAAATCCCAACTTAGCTTTGCCTGACAGAGGGGCAACAAAGCTATTCTATAGAAAAATTAAGGGAGAAAATACCAACAATGTTATTTTAAAAAAATACCACTAGTAAAAAGGAAAGGCCTGTCAAAAACAGGAGAGAGGGACACTATCAATAAAGGTAAACAATTAAAATTGCCAAGAAAAAGGGTAGGAAATAGGCGACAGTGAGAAAGGGCTAACGACTAACTAATTGTTATACTTGTGCTCTTACCAGGTCTTCCTATAGAGTTTTAGCTTGCCTGTGCATTAGTCTCCAGCAGCCAGTACCACCCCCTTCTTAGCCCCGTGTAAACAGTTCTCTTCCAGCCCTTTATTTGCACTTTTCTTTTTCCTCTACCTCTCTTCTGTCTTATTTGCAGTTGTACCCCCTCTCCCTCCTACTTACTTACACTACATGGTAGGCGCCCCCCCCCCCATCCCAGCTTTCTCTGTCCTATTTTTTTCTGGCCCTAACTTGCCCTTTTCCGGCTACTTGCTGGTATTTGGTCTTTTCATTTCCCCTGTAACCTCTACTCTACCTTACTGTCCATCTATCTCCCTTATAACTATACTAGTTTTTCACCTGTAACCTACCTTTCTCTTTCACACTTTACCCTTTCTTTCTCTGTACCTTCTGTATGCCTTTTTCTGACTAAATCTTACCCTCACTTCTCCTCTCACTGGTATACTCTGGTCTCTATCATATCCCTTCTATTTACCTTCATACCTATCTCAACCCACTTACCTGGTTTTTCTGATTGTCTCCTTTCTCATCTTCCTTTCGTGGTTCTACCTGCTCCGTTCGCCCTGCGGGCTCACTCCGCTCCCCTCCCTACCCCCAATTCCCACCCACCCCCAGGAATCCTAACCTTATAGCTCCCTAGACCCTCCCTTTATCCCTACCATCCAATCATTCTCTATCCCACTCAACTGTGACCCCTCCCTTCCACACACACCTTTTCTTCTCTCATGTACTCCTAGTCTACTTTCATTCCCACCCTCTTACAGGCATCACTCCACCTCTTCTGGTATTTCTTGTCTTCTTTCCCTCTACTCATTCTACCTGTCCCTTACCCTCCTTCTACATTTCTATATCCTTGTTTCACTCTATTTCCTACCTATTTATTGTACCTTTCCTCTTCAATCCACTTCTACTCTTACTCGCTTTTAAAAAATGCCTCCCCACCTACCTACCCTGCTTATACTCTTAGTCTTAATCCCCTTCTTACTATTCTCTGCTCACCTCCTTACCTTCTTTGAAAACCCACTTAATACCCAGTTTTACTATAAACTGAAACACACTTCTACTACCTACACTTCTCTCACCTCTTTCTTAAATGTTAATTCCACCACTAACTACCTTCTTCCAAAGTTCCATAGACTCTCCCATCTTAACTACACTTCACCCCTAGATAAGAAAATGAAACTTCTAACCCTTGTTAAGAGCAACTACTTAACCAAACCAGATAATCCTACCTTACAAGATGGTGACATCCACCCTAACCCTGGCCCAGTATCTCCTTCCCCTCAAGTAGCTGGACCTAACCCTAATAATACCTTACTGATTGGACATCTTAACATTCGTAGTGTAAACAACAAAGTTCCTTACCTTCATGCCATCCTTGATACACACTCTTTTGACATTCTCTGCCTCTCAGAAACCTGGCTAAAACCAGTAACAAAAGATACAGAGATCACACCCCAAGGCTATAATATAGTAAGACTTGACAGTTCTAAACGGAAAGGTGGTGGAGTAGCAATCCTGTTTAAGAATCAACTCAATATCTCTACACTCCCTGCCTGTCCAACCCTGGATAGCAAAGTAGAAGCCATTATTACTAAAGTCCAATTAAATGCCCAAAAATCTCTTTATATCATCTGCGTATACATACCTCCGGGTAACAATATACCTATCTTAGAAGACTTTCTCAGTTGGGTTTCTAACACTTACCCCCAAGAAACTATAATATTAGGTGACCTTAACATAGACTGGAATTCTATTAATACTGATAATCCCTCCTCTCACATTAACCTAAATGGTTTTACACAATCCATTAGCTCTACTACAAGATTTAATAAGTCCAGCAAAAAGAGAGTATCTTAGACTGGATACTCATAAACAAACTCAACATTACATATAATGTAGGAACTTTGCCTGATGATATCAGTGACCATTGTTTAACATATATTACAAGAGAAAAGACTGATTGTTTAAACCTCCCTAACTTAAGAAAAATACATTCGACCAAACACTTTAATATAGAATTATTTCAAGCTGAACTGAATGCATGTAACTGGAACACCTTGAAATCTCTTCCTCTTGAAGATGCAGTAATATTCTTTAATTCTACCTTCTTATCCATTCTTGACAAACATGCTCCAGAGCGTACCATCAGAATGAAATCTAAGACAGCCCCATGGCTCTCTAGCGAAACTAAAAAACTAATCCTCTCTAGAAATAAAATCTGGGCCAAATGGAGATGCCATAGAAACAGCCCTGATTTACTTCACTTCCACCAGCTCAGAAATTTGACCAAAAAAGCAATTATCACAGATAAGAGAAAATTCTACTATGAACTTCAAGATACTCATTTTAATAATTCAAAACAATTCTGGTCATCTGTAAATAGACTCCTTTCCCCAGGAACAACCAAAACCCCTTCCCCACTTAATGCTGACCCAGACACCCCTAACCTAACTGCTAATGCTTTTAACTCTTTCTTTTCCGAAACTATTCTATCTCTTGCTAGACAACTGAACACCAACAACTTCTATCCTCCAACTAACCTAGTAGACTCCACTTTTAACTTCTCTCTTCAACCTATCTCCACCTCTTTTATCTACAGACTAATTCACAAACTGAAACCATGTACCCCCTCTGCTGACAAAATCCCTTCTCTTTATCTCCAAAAGGCAGCTAAAGTAATTGCTTACCCTATATCCATTCTAATAAACAGGACAATCCAAGAGGGAATCATTCCTGATATTTGGAAAATCTCTCATATTATCCCTCTACACAAAGGTGGTAACTCTTTTGACTTCTCTAACTTTAGACCTATTGCTCTCCTCTCCCCCTTAGCAAAAATTATGGAGAAATGCATTCACCAGCAACTTGTACAATATCTCTCTTTACATAACATAATAGCAAATTGCCAGCATGGTTTTAGACCTCATCATAGCACCACCACTGCCCTCCTCTCCTTTGTGGATACTA